>NC_085051.1:33081686-33359186 GCF_963662255.1 Cinclus cinclus
ATAACTGATTTTTTATGACTTTATTTTCTTTTCTCTGTGGGGCTGAGCAACCCACTGGAAGGAAATCAGTAACTTATGTTAAAATTGCACAAGTCTTCAAATACTCTTGCTAGGACCATAAAGACTTCCTTCTGTCTGCTGATAACTATTTTAAAGTTTTGAATCATGTGCAGTATTTTTGTATACTTCACAAGTTTTGTTGCATCTATTAAGTGGAATTTCATTTCCTAAATAGAAGGTCTAAAACAAGAAATCATTAGGACAAGGGATTTCTATTTTACGTATCATGTCTCTGAGTAATCTCTGTTGGTTTTTGGTAAAATATTTGCATCCATTTCCTCTGTAATCTTGATACCATCAGAGACATTAACTTATCTCGAATGTGGTGTCGACATTCTATTTTGAAGGATCACAGTTTGAAGAATATGCTGGTATTTAGCAGATAGTTACCTTCTTTCTTTCCTCTCACTTTTGTGAACTAAAAGACAAATGTTTCTCTGCTCTTTATTGCATTTAACAATTTAAAATCACTGATTTTTTTTTTTGTGTAGAAAAAAAAAATACAAATAATTTTATAAAGAACTAAGATTATGCAGGATTGTATCAACAGATACAGAGCTATTGAAGGTAAAATAAGTCTCCCATAACAGTGAATACTTTCCTGAGGTGGATTCTCAGTGACGCAAATGATGCGGTATAGCTTTTATGTCAAGGTTGAATACCTTCCTAAAAGATTTCAAAAGCAATGTTAGATTTGATCCAGAAATTACTGTGTGTCATATGAGTGACATTGTTTTAGACAAGAAATTACAGCTGAAGACCAAGATGTGCCTTCTGATTAAAGTCTTTGAGAATAAGCAATTTTCACTTTCTCATACATCAGCAACTACACTGAATGTTGTTGACCAAGGCAGTACAAGGCAGTGGAGGGTTCAGATATTTCCTAGTCAGACAGCTGCACTCAGCTTCTTCAGGACCTTGAGCAGATACAGCAGATGGCCTCTTTATTGAAAGGTGTAAGGAAATGGTAGGTGACAGCAATCACCATACAACATTGGAATCTGTATTTGCTACACACAAAAAAATTCAGGCCTGAAAATCAGCTTTTTTCTCGCTCCACCAGGCTTAAGTCCCTGTGTGCTGTCCATGTAGTCACATTCTGAATTGTCTTTATTTTCACCTGAAGAAAATGTTAAAGAAGGAAAGCAAAATCTCCTTAAGAGTGGAGCAGCTTGTTTTCCCTACTAATCTGTATCTGTTTGTCTTACAATAAAAGCCAGTGTTGATGGAGATGATACAGTGAATAGAAAAATATATTACTTTGCTTACATGGATTCACATTTAGTTTATCACCCATTTGGTCCAACTTGTATGCCATAGATCAGGACCTGACGTTGTAAACTCTCCTGCAGAACTGCCTGTGAGTAGCAAATAAAAACAATCCAGCTGTGATGGACATATTATTATAACTGCTGCCAGTGAAAATGAATAGATGACAGTTCTACATACACTGCTTAGCTACCCCAAACAAGAGAAGGAGCTGAGGAGACTATTCCACTACTTTATTACCTCCAAGAAGTTATTAAAAAAATATTCCCAAGAAATATTTACCTCCATCACTCTTCATAAAATTTCAATGTTTTTTCTCCCTTCCCAATATTTTTTGCAGCTCAAATTACCTTTATCTCACTTCTTGCCCTTAAATAACTTGTACAGTGGGGAGCAGTTTCCCCAGCTCAGTTCATGAGCTTCAATATCTTCAACAGTGGATTGCTTTTGTTTGCCCATGAAATTAGGGGCAGAAAGGTGAAGTGTGGTGTTTTTGTCAGAGTGGCAAGTTAGTATTCAATATATACATAATTTATGTTTTTCCCTTCAAAAGACTGAGAAAAAAAGTTAGTAAGATCTTCTAACACTAAAAGATAGTTCTGAAAAAAATCATGGTTCAATATGCAGCAGATTTATGAACTTGTTAGGAATAGTGTTAACCACCAAAAAGCTTGTTTCCTCCTGGTGACAGTGGCTTACTTTTAGAGACAGAGAAACCCCCTCAAAATACTATTTAAAAAAAATTCTTTAATATTTCTTTCAGCTATGTCTGAAACAAAACTGCAGAATATAATCCCTCAAAATCACTAATTTTTAGTTTCAAGCTTTCATTATGGTTTATTACAAAAGGCGTTCTTAAGCGTTACCAATGTTTGAGTTAATGCAAATCTCAGTCTTGCTTTTCTGCACTGTTCACATGACCTGGATTTCTCTCATTTTTCACCACGGTGTGTTTTCAGCATTTTTACAAGTTAAAGGAACAATACAGGAACCAACAAATAAGCCCGTAGTATTTGCAGCTCATTAACACAGGGGCAAGTGTATAAATAAATATTAGATAATTGCCTAGATAAGGATTCAATTCATTGTGAGGAGCAAAAATGTTTGAAACAAACACTCAGGCTTTGACTGGTGTGTTTGGGTCCCATGATCAATAATCATGGAGGCAGGGCTCCCCCCATTAAACTAGTGGTGTTAAATTAGGAATGCATCCATGCTGACAGCAAGTACAGAAGGACTGAAGAGCAAGCCAGTGACTGCTCAAAGAACCAAGAAGAAGCTAATAAAAATGCAGGGATAATTTAGGTTTTCTAGTAACCAGAAAATCTGGAAAAATTGTTTGCTTGTAAGTAAAACACCATGTAAAGACATTAAATCTTGCAAGAAAATCCTAATTGCAACATTTCAAATACTGTACAGAAAATTTTGAATGTAAACTGTTAAGTCATGCTACTTTTTTTTTCAAATAAATAAAACCATAATAAACAAAAAAAACCCCAGAACAAACAAAAAAGCACTCAAAAAACCAAAAATAACCTAGAGCCTACTTTTTCCCTTAGTTTTATTTTGTGATGTTTTAAATTTTCCTTCCATTAACATGGTTTTGTCCCTGTTATTATAATCTCATATTTACCCTTGAAGATATGCAACTTCTGTTTCCTCAATTTTTGTTACAAGTGCTCATAGCATCTATCAGAAACGAGGTTTCATTCAGCTAGAATTTATTTTAACTCTAAGAACCTGCAATGTCCTCTTGAGCATGTATTTGGCATTGGTCTGTAATTTGACCTGTTCTAAATATCTTATCTTAATTTATCACTAATATAATAATCAAGCCAAGAACCTAGCCATTTCCCACTGGAACTGTTTGGACTCATTTTGCAAGCAAGGACATGACATAAGAATTTGTATTATATTTTAGACCTAAATATGGATTCTCTCACTCAGTGTGCAAGAGTCCTATCTGCACACATAACCTACTATCTATTACACATAGCCTACTATCTATTTGAGGCTTGCCAAATATTCAGCCTTTCAAGTATTCTGAGTGAAATCCTGACCCACTGAAACAAATGGTTTAATTCCCTGAATTAAAATTTTACACTTTTGGGCTTTTTTATTTCATAGTCAGAGGTTTTAAGCAATCTAAATTATGTCAAAACAGTGACTTTGTTACATCAGTATTAAATTCCTTATGCGGAAATACACTTTGCTTCCTTGCCACACAAAGGAGAATTTAATTCAGTTTTATACAGGTGTAATTTAGGTTTTTTACAGGTTTTTAGTAACTGGGAGAGAAATACAGACTAACAGATTAGAAGAGATGATTTAGGGGACCAAATTCGCCCAGTGCTAAAATTCCTCTCAGAATAGGTGGAAAAAAGCAGGTTGGTGAAGGGAGCAGGATAATAAAGGATAAAAATACCTAATCATTTTACCCTTTTGTGGAAAGCTCTACAGTAACAAGAGCACACTGAAAAGGTATCTCAAATACATTTTAACTGAGGTTTGGAGTCAAATAACAAAAGGTGAACACAGTGCTTGTATTCTCTGATTTCCATGTTACCTGTTCAGAGTAAATTGCAAACATATGACAGTGTTCCTTGTGTCTGAAGATTCAACATTAAAAAATCCCCAACAAATACTGTGCTTTGAAATTTCAGATCAGACAACTGAAACAAAAGGCAGAAAATTGCAGCTCTATGTGTAATAACTAAACCTCTTGTTATATGCTGCTGTATCAAATATAAAACATTTTCATTTCCTTTGTATAGGAAATTCAATAGGACCTGAAAAAAGGGGTCAACCAAGTACTGTGACTCCCACTATAAAATGTGAGTGGTGCTAATATTCCTTTTTCAACTCTCATGTGATTGCAAAGAACCAAACAGATAAAATATAGCTTTCATAAAACTGGAGGTTTGGTGGAGAATTAGCATGAGAGTTGTGCAGGCGACTCGCAAATGGAAGACTGGCCAAGAGCTCAGATTTATGCTATGAAATAGAAATGCTTTTCTCCGGAGATTTTCTTGAAAATATCACTGCATGTGGTCATGTTGGTTTACTGGCAAATTTTCCCGAGTTTTTTTTTCAAAGTGAAGGGGGGAGGAGGAGAGGGAAGAAGCCTTTTCCTTTAAGAGACACATAACTATCAGGGCACTGGGAAAGCATATAAAAATGCATGTTATAAATAGCACAAATGGGAATTTTAAACATTGAGGCATATTCAAATTTGGACTGACGAATTGTTAAGAAAACATGAGAAATATTGTCAGAATAAACTGAAATGTTATTTTTTTTATGTAGTGCTTATATTGTCACATATTTTATGTCCATAGATTTCAGCTGTCACATACCAACCTTAGAAAATTCTAAGTTCCAAAATTCAAATGTAATTTTTCAGAGATTTTTCTTGCCTACTTAACTGAGATTCAGTCTGAATTCAGACACAGGTATTTTAGTAGTCAAACTACATTATTCCTGGTATACTTGGAACAATTTTAGTAACTCAGAAACAAGAGATCCCGGATGGAAAGCTTACAAGCAGTACAAGCCTATAAGCAATTCAAACAGAATTTAATTACACAAAGGGTAGCTGAATTATGGAACACATTGCTGAAGGCAGCAATAGATGCAAGAATTATAAATCAGTTCAAGAAAGAGCTCAGAGAAAGGAAATCAAAAAGTAAAACAAATCAGTTCCTTTAAAAACATCACAGGGTTAAATGGGGCAGGCCACAGTGGACTCAACAGTCAAGCCCTTTTTCTTTAAATGTTCCTCTGTTTCCTAAGAAAGAAACTAAATAATCACTCCATTGATTTCCATAATGTCTCTAGCTCCAAGTACCAGAAATACATGAGTGTGTCTTTTGTGCTTTACCTGTGCTTACAGAATTTTTTTGCATTTCCTTTTATTTCAAACTTCATTTACACTTGCACTGTTTTACATGGCTCTGGCAGTATAAAGCAGCCATGAAGTAACTGTAAATATGATTTATGCTCCCTTTACACTAGCAAAGTGATGTATAGTATCCTTAGGGAATGTGGAATCATGCCCAGTGCCCGTGAAACAGACACATAAACTCTGTTTAATTTTATTTAACAAGCACATTTCTATTTTATGGGGTTTTTTTATATCATTTTAAGACTCATATTCATTTCTTCTCCTTAAAGTAGACTGACAGAACTGAATTCAGTGTTCTCAGTGCATTAATATTTCATTAATTCTATATTATAAAAATATATAAATAAAAGGACGGTTTGTATCTACACACCTAAACAAATCACTACTAATAGATCTCTGTTAATTTTTCTCATCTGTAATATTTACAGTCTTAGGAATATTAAACATAGAAAGAGTGCATAAGTAAAGTAATGATTACTCACAATGATTACAATGCCATAATTTTTATATCAAATGAGCATTTCAGGGATGATTACTGTACAATCGATCAAGTACCTCACCAAATCCTTCATATAATTGCAGTGTTGATCTTAAGGTTGATTAAACAGAAACAAAGAATTAAAAATCTGCCCTACAAGGGAGAAAATTATCAAAATAGAATCTCCTGGAAACTATATGCTCACCTAATTTGAACTTGCAGTGATTTAAAAAAAAAAATAAAAGAAAGTAAAAAATTAGGCAGATGTATTATTCCGCAGCTATTTTCACACTTTTTTGAATGCTATCTGTAGGAGATATTGTGGCTGAAAACAATATTAATTGATTCTCTGGGCCTTAGTGACACGGGTTTTATTTTTAAATTTCAGCACAGAAAGAAGCCTTTGTGAGGGCTTGCAGCAATATTGCCTCATGTCCATTTTTAAAGGCACTACACTGATGCCTGAACTCTTAAATAAAAAATGGAATCAGTTGCTTGAAGTCAAAATTTTTGGGTTTTTTTCCCCAATGTTTTAAAATTATTTCTATAGAGATTTAAGATGCTGACACTACAATGACTGGAATATCCATTACGTGCTTAGTAACCTTGTACAGCACATTTGAGATGTTATTATCATCAGTACTGATCCCTGTAGTTTCTCTGGCATTCAGAAACTGGGGTGCTCAGTGACTCAGAAATCCAACCTTCTGAACCTTTGCAGATATAGAATATGTCCCTATACATGTCTGCAATGTAACTGAAAACACAGAAGTGAAAAAATATATTTAGGAGCAGCTCTTTAGAAATTGGGTGAATTGTGCTATAGAGTATCAAACTGTAGAAATAAAATGTAATTTTTCTGATTTCTTTAGTTTAATAAGCTTTTTATTTACATTTGTTTTAACTTCTTTGTACTGCAAAATATCTAGGATTTGTTTTTGGGACTTGGTTTGTTTGGGTTTATTTTAATATGGCAATTGTGGACTCCAAAAAGGAAATTGTTTGACCAAAACAAACAAAATCTTAATTCGCATTAAAATTAGAATGAAAGACCAGATTTAGATTGCCTGTGCATAGCAGCAATATTTTTCTTTACACCTGTGAATATTTTTTTTCCACAGCAAAGAGAGATAAAGGATTATCAAAATCCCAGAAGAATAAATAAAAGTGGGATGGTTTTATTTTTATATTTATGCATGGCAGACAAAGAAATCTATATGACCTTCTGCCTGTATCTTCCCTCCCAAAACTTATGTGTAAAAAAGAGAAACTTAAATGCAATTTTTTTGACATTATTTTGCACAAGGATTTTTTTTTCATTTTGTCCTATTGATATTCTACTTCTCACTTTCCCTGCCCTTGCCAAAACTTCATGCATGCCTCCTAAGCATAGGAACAGAAATCAGCATTGTGTTGTTTTGACTGCCATTGCTTTGTGATCTTAAATGGTCGCTCAACCCTTTTGTCAATATTTATTGATGGGATCCACAGGCGCTCTGAGTGATCCCACTCTTGAGGGGCATAAACCAATGGCAAGCTGGGAAGGCAAGAAAAGGGGGGCCTGCTCCAGGCAAGAACAGGTTAGGAAATATCAGAAAGCTCAGGAGCCATTGACAAAATGTCAAGCATTTCAAATCCTTGATTGCTTTCTGGCTAATGCCATGCTAAACAGAACCATTATCACTCCCTAAAGTGGAAACAGATACATATATGCACAACACATGCATGTACACTCACCTCCACGGACACACAAGAGTCTGCAGGGAAATTAAGCAATGCCAATGAAACCACGTACAGAGAAAGTTCTCAGATAAATTAACAGTGCAATTACATTACATGACATGCCACAAGATGGATGAGGAAAACTTGGCTATATTACGTTCTGTTTTCAAATTGCAATTTATTTGAGGGTTTTAATGGATGCCTTATTAAAACATCTCAGCATTGGTCAGGTTTCAGCGCATGTCAGAGTAGCCCATGATTGATGACACCCTCTGCTGCTTCCCTTGCACATTTGCAGGGAATTTAAGCAAAGAGGGAATGAACAGAAGCTCGGATTCGTATTGATCGTGTGAAGGTGCACTGCCTGAGAGCACAGTCTAATAACATTCTCTTAGCTGAACTGCCTCACATGAAGGCATTTATTACAAGAACTAAAATGTTATATTGTTCAGGATAAAAGAACATTGTACAAACAAAAGAGTAGGCAACGAACAAGGGAGACAAGGAGAAAAAGAAAAAGAAATAAAAATGTGTAACTTTAAGCAATGAAGGGCTATTATCTCCAAAGAGCATATTTCAGACAGCTAAAAAATGGTGAATTCAACCATTTTCTATGTGTAGATATAAAAGAATCTTCTGAAGATAAACTAGACACACCAAGTTACTTTTTTTTTCTTTATTCCATCTCATTTAGATGAGATCCTGTAATTATATTGGTAGCAATGAAGGTGGAAGTCAAAGCTAAACACAATTAGGATTTTGAACATCAAAATGGATAGCTTGACATTAATCATTTGACCATCCAATGTCTTTCTTCATCACTTTAAGTACCATATACTGTAGTTAATCGATCTGACCATCACCCATTTTATAAGCGAAAAGCGCTTGTATCTAACCGGTGTAAATCTTAAAGAGTCCCCCCACACTTTTAGAGGGCAGCTTCTTGATAGATTTGGACTAGACTTGCATAATATAAAAGGCACTTCCTCTTGTGCTGTGGGATTTGCAAGCTACTTGATTAAAAAAGAGGAAACTTTCATGATTTCAAACTGCAAAAGCACTGTTGGCTTTTACCTCCCAAAACACTCTTTTAAAGAAATCCGTGTAAGTAGTTCATCACATCAGCAATGTTTGGTTAACTGATACTATTTTTTCTTCATTGTAAATGGAGTCAAGCTGAAGGTAAAATGAGATAATCAACTACAGATGAGGTAGAGTGGAAATACCCTTGCCCCTAGGTACATGAAAACACAATACTGATTACACATAAAAATTCAGGTTACACATTAAAGTCCAGTTCTTTCAGATGCTGAGTACTTTTCAGTACCACTACTATGCTGTGTTCCATTTACTTTGTCTTTCTCGTGGCCTGCAGGAAGCACTCGGTATCATCCATGATCAGATCTCCAAAACACTCCCCAGATATCTATGCTTGGGGCTTGGTTAAGCACTGTCTCATATGTCAGCACTGCCTCTGGCTGTTTGCAACTCTAATACCATTCCAATTTCAATTCCAGGTCTAAAAGATTATTTGTTTGACCTGCCTTGCTCATCATTATCTGAGCTGCTAATTTTATTATTTTGTTAGCACCCTGGGCTGCATGGTATAAAGCGACACTGTAAAAGTGTAGTTTGATTATATTGGAATCATTCAGCACTGCAGAGCAAACAAAATGCGCTACTCCCACCCACACTGCTATGGTAGCAAAGAAGAGGGAGTAAAGAAGAGGGGGAAGGGAGGATAAAAGCTGTAAGAAGGATAAATAAGAGTAAAAAAGCCATTGTGGTTGAAGAGTTTTACAAATTTTCCCAGGTTAGAATTGGACAAATATTCTATGAGCCCGTCTGAATTACTTGGGTAATATCAAAATATCAAAATATTTTTTTAAAAGAAATAATGGTAAAAGTAATGTTAAATCAGAATGTGTGAAGTTTTGCTGACTAGAAACAATTAATGAAATCTTTAAGTATCTAGTTCTGAATATTAACTTCTACAGAAATTATAGGAATTTGACAAGGATTTAGAAACCTTAGATCAGTGCATCAGGTCTTGGTTTGAACTTAGACAAGTCACTGTGCTTCTACTATTCAGTGTCCCCACTTTTTTCAGTCATAGTTTCACCACATTTTTCAATCTGTTTTCTAAACATCTCCATCTGAATAAGCATTTTCAACAATCAAATTACAACTTATTTTTGTAAGTTTATTTTAAATACAGACAGGGTCCTTTAATATTCCCCATATTTATATGGTATAACAGCTAGTTATATTGTTGAAAGATTGAATCAGAATCATAACCATATTCTTCTGGTTTTGCTTCTGACAATTTTTTTCTTCACTTCACCCCCATGTTTTATTTTCTAAATAGCTGACAAAGTTAACTTGAACTTCTAAAAGGAAGAGGGCTAAATTTTAATTCTCTACCTTCATAGTCCATGCTACTCTGGATACAGCAGACCTCATGCTTGTTTCATTGTTGCAGAAGCATTAAAATGGCTGCCTCATATTGCAGGCATTTTATGGCATAAGAAAAAGGCTTTCTGAAACAGAAAAGTTAATCTACTTCAACCGGAAAACTTACCCTTGTGGTTAGCCTGCTGTGATTCTTCCAGAACAGTACAGGTAACACCTGAGCAAGCCAGCTACAGGTAACCTAGCCAAGTCATAAAGCTGATCATTATCCTTACAACAATTCTGTATTGAAAGCCACAGTTATCAAATATTTTCTAGCTACCATAATTCAGTTTCAACTTTATTTATGTAGATGAAGCATAGTGAAGATTTAATGTTAATAAACATTGATTTTCTAATTGATAAGCATTGAAAATCTCATACTAAGGGTACCTTAGAAGATGTAGCTCTAATAGTTCAAATTCATGCAAGTCACATTGTTCTCAGCTTCTTGATTATAAGCAGTAACCATGTCTATTACAGCTAAGATAAACAAACAGATATTTTCTGGCAGCTTAGTGCACAAATGCAACCTCCTAACCCTCACCATAGAAAGGTCAAAAGCTGCAAAACCTAGTCCATTAACCTCTGTAAATGGTTGTGATATTAAAAACTGACTCTCAATATCCAAGGGTCATGATCTAGTGCAATAACTATCAGCAATAAAGAATTATGACTATGGCACATTATCCATCTATAAAATGGCCATTTATGACACCAGGACATGGGCTATGTGCAACAGGAACAAAACATCCCTTTCTAAGAATCACTGCACACTTTCAATTATGGGATTATATAACCTGTTAAAACTTAGCAAGTTTTGAAGCAGAGAACAGAACTACTACCTTTTTATTAGGAGAAACAACAAAAATTACCGGCTAATACAGTTCAGTAGAAAGCAACAGTTCAAAGTGTCATCCTCAGTCTGATTTCTGAACTGCAACATAGAAATTTCAGATTTAGCTAGATATCACCTCACTACAAGAGAGCCAAGGATGGGTAGAAGTCTATCAAGATGCAGTGGGACTCTTTCAAGAAAAGGGTCAGCTAATTCGTTCTAGCAAACTTTTCTGGTAGTTAAACAGAGCTTTAGCACTCCAGGCAAAGCAAGGCTTTTGCAAAAGTGTCTGAGAAAAAAACAAGTGGGTCTGAAAAAAAAATAGTACAGCTCATACAGCAAAATCAGTTGTAGTAGTGTCAACATAATTTTGATCACAAAAAGTCTATTTCCAGAGAAAGAAGGTAGAGGGTGACAATTTAAGAAATATGGTAAATAAATGCAAAAAAAGTTGAGAATTTTTTAGAAGTTTAATTAGTGGTTTAAAAAACTACTAAAAAAACTACTGTCAGAACTGGACAAAAATTAGTATCTTTCCTATAAAACATGCACATATCTATAAAAGTATATAGTTTGATAGACTTCTTTCATTTGCATGACATCTGTTTAAGTTGCTGAGATGTCTTGTATGTAGAAACTTGGACCAGTGAGTTATTTTATCAGTCTCTAAAACTGATGATACATTAGCTTGGAAGACCTACAAAAACTTAACCCACTCTCTCTTTTCGAAAGCAGCTGGTCTTAATAATTAAAATGGAAAAACTCCATCCATCTTCATTTGCAAAGAGGTCACCTAGACAGAACTTCAACACCCTATTACAGTTTCACAGACTGTCTGAAAGGGCTGGGGAGAAAGTAGAAAATATCCATTATTTTAATTTTGACAACAGATACAGAGAAGCCTTTTATTTGTAATTAGATGTGAGAAGTTATCAAAACTGAAAGCAAATAACATACCAATTTTGTTTATTTTTTATTTTTGTTGATTCAAGGAAATCCAACCATGGAGTCAATAACTGACTTTCAGGAATGGAATTAACTATACCCACATTGTCTTGCTTTTTCATTTTCTAGTCACAGAAAAATAAGGAAAAACCACTGTATGAAAATATGATACAGATTTTAAATAAGACTGCTGAAGCCCTTTTCTTCCTCCTGCAATTTGTAGTGATAGTGAAGTCTCTGCTAGAATAATGCTTATATGCTCTTTACTGCTTCTGTTCCACTCATGAACTTGTCAATTGCTTTCACTATTTATGAAACAAAAGAAACATGTAGAATTAAGCAGGACTAAGATTCAGGATGGCACTGGGCATTGGAATTGTAAAGTAAAGTATCTACTCAAAAAGTGATTCAGATGATTTTTTTTTTTTTATGGTGCTTAGTCTCCTGGAGAACCTAACTGGCCAGTGTTGCTTGCAAAGAGTAGAGGAGTGATCCAAGAGTGTGCCTGAGCATTCTGCTGGAGATACTGAGACACTGAAACCAAACAGCTCAGATAGAGACTGTGCTTCAAGATACAGCTTTCCTCACACAAAAAATCTGCTTAAGTAAGAGTGCATGAACAGTAGCTACTTTTGCCTTTTGCAGATGGCTCCCCAGTGTAGACCCTGAAGGCAAAGGTCATCAAAAGTCCAGATGCACTGGATTGTACATCTTATGGCAGTGGAGGCCAGTTGATATTCTGTTCTCCAGTCCTTTGTACAGAAAGGGAAAGAGTGGAGCTTATAGCATATTGAGTGGCTACAAAGCAGCTACAAAGAAATTATTTTATTAGTGAGATTCAATACTAGGCACCTTACTATCTGAACACCTCTGGAGGACACTCTAGAGCATCTTTTCTCCCTGTGCAACAGCTTCCCACCAGTCTGGCCCAGCCTATGGTCAGGGTACCAGATGTCCTTCATTAAGGGATGTTAAAACTCCATGTCAGAATCCTTCTTCTATCACTGTGGTTAATAAAAATGTTAAATCCTAAGTTTGTTTCAGCAAAAAGTGGGGCTTATTTTCACCCTTAGTAAACCATTAGCTTTTGTCCGAAAGACATATGTAAATATAGTGACACGAAACACATAAACAGAGTTCCAAACAAACTTCATTTGGGCATTGTCTACAATACATATCTAGGTTATCTTGGAAGTCAATACTTTTAAAATATGTTTTTGTGTGAAATATATGCTCATTTCCCCTGAATCATGCTTTTTTGCCACTTCTTAATTTTCTTAGCACCACTGAAATGTAGGGAAACAAATCTCTTATTCTAAAACATCAGGGTACAAAATATTATCAACAATATTTATAAGCGATTAAACTGTAAGAACCAGATTTCCCTTCAGTAATTATAATTTACAGTTATAAATGACCAAGGGAATGTCTAAAATGTTTTGTTCATTGCTTTTTCCCACTTCTATGGGTAAGAACATAAAGTCCTTTTTATGATCTTCCAAAAGTAGCAAGTGCTCAGTTGTTTAAGTTGCATGAGTTGTTTAGATTTCTTACTGGTGAAAAATTATATGGTTCCATAGGAAAGACCATATTCATCTTGATGGAATAGTTGAAGAAATGGGTGGAAAAAATATGAGATAGTTGTCCTGGCCTGAACAGATCCTGGCACTGCTGTGTCTGTGGATATTTAGGGTGTATGTATTCACATTGTTGGTTTTATCTATAAAGTACATTACAGTAATAAATTAAATTTCAGGTAATTAAATTGTACACACAGAAATATTTACAATATTTACAAATATTTACAAAGGAGTTCATGCTTTTGATTCAATCCAAATATTTGTAGGAAGAGCTTCCTAGTTTATTAAATTCATCAAAATGACCACATCATGACCAGGTAGCATACTTGACTTGTCATGTGAGTTATTTACTGAAAAGGCAGATATTTGTCTTTTTCCAGATCATTTGCATCATGTGACTCTGTACAGACACTTCTCTCAGCAGTAAGGTGTTCAGGACTTACCCTGACCTTTTCCTTTCTTTCTCTATTTAGGTGAAGAGATTATTTTTTGCTAACACTGAAAATTAGGAATAGTAATCCTGTAAACATAACTGAAGAAATGGAAACAGATTAGAACATCATCACCACCAAAAAACACACACACTTCATAGTTAGTTAAAATATAATTTGACAGGTGGAACATTGCTGTATACTGGACCTTCAGCTAGTAATAATAATTTTAATGATGCGATGTATCCCATGCCTCATTCTGTCAAGAAAGCCCTTCAGATTGTCTCCCAAAATCACAAGGTTAGACAATTCTTTCAGGAGGCACAATTTTTCTGAGATTTACATGTACAGGAGATGAATCCCTCTGCAAACAGCCCTGTGACAGCTCCCTGGAACCTCCTTTGAGATAAGAAAAACTACTCAGAATGACTCATGTTAGAAAAATGTAAGCTCTTCTTCTTATCTTTTTAGAATATTATTGGTTAGGTTTGATTCTTTATTATTGGTTGTCCCAAACAAAGAAAGATAATGAAGTTGGCTAAAATGTGTTACCCTGTTTTTTATTGGTTTACTTGTGATCCCCCCAAACCCTATAAAAGTACATGCGTGATCCCTCATCTTTGGATTTGTAACCTGACCCCTTCATGGACGATAATAAAGCCTGTGAGAAAAGTCTGAGCTGCTCTCCCAGTCTTTTTATGCTGGCTGAAAACCACAGGTTTCTGTGAGAAATCATGAAGCTGAGTGCCTGAAAGGCCAGCACTCACAAACCTTGGAACTTTCCCCCGCCCAACAAAAACTGGGCAGGGGACACAAGAAAAAGTTACACACTCAGACATGGTGCAAGCAACAGAGCTGATTCCCCTAAGAAGTTAAACACAGGTCTGTGAGCTGCATAAATCTAGATGTTTTAAACAAAATGCCAAATTTAAAATTAACTCAACTGCTGAAAAGGTTTAATTTCAGTAGCACCCTTCAGACTGAAATTTAGAAAATAAATTATTTGCACTGTAGAGAGCTAAATGCATTAAAAGACTCCAAACATTCAAGCATGAAATGTAACTGAACAGGAAAAAACAACAAGATCCTTCAATTCAAAAAAATGCATACACCACAGCAAAATATATTGCAATTATGAATGCATTATAGATTGTTAATGCTCATCATTAATAGTTTCAGGCTCTAATTTGGCGAGGTTAAAGTTTCACTTCCACTAAGATGTACTATTGGACTGTCTTGTTCGGTTTTGGCAAAGCTGAGTTTAAATATTTAGTTGAGATATCAGTATTATAATACTAAAGTTAGTAAGGCCTTCATGGCTCAAATCTTATGCACTTTCTGTTTTTTAATCTGTTTATAATGTGGAAATAGTAACCATGACCAAAAATAGTACCATAAAATATATTACCATAGTAGGTAAATTAAAAATTCTTAGGTGTGTTTTGGTTGGGTTTTGTTTGTTTGTTTGCTTGCTTGTTTTTAAATTACTGAACTATGACTTTCCTCTCTGAGCAGGCAGTTTCAGGCATTTGGTTGCATAATATATCATATATATATATACCATGTGGCACACAGAAAGAATTTTTATTCTGTTTAGACCTGTGCAAAAGTGGGAGAAAAATCTGCTCTGTGACCTTATGGGAACTTGATACCTGACTAAGCAGAATATATATTAAATCTTATCCTTGATCATAGGTACTTGTGCAAACTGTTTCAAGATTCTTCTTCCTTCACACAAAGTGTAGATATGAAACAAACTTTAGAAAAAATGCTAGGATCTTGCTCAGGGGAAAATTGCTGTAATATACCACAGAAGATGTACTCAAGAAACCTGGTATATCCCTAAAAATCTCTCTTTTCATCTCCTCTCTTGTACTCTGTAAGTTGAACATTGCACTTTCTATTTTATTTTATTTGGATGTACCAAGAGTATCTTGAGCTTTTATGTGTCTCTTTATTTTATTGATCCTCTCTGTACTCTTAAAAATAATGGGCTTTTAGAATCCCAGAGCAACTAAAATTTATCTTTTTTACTTTCATGCTCACTCCTTTTAAAACACACACATTTAGTGGAAAATCTTTTATATATTCAAAAATCATCATGCAATTGCTAACACCAAAAAAACTCCAGTCCTGTCTAATTACTTTGTTAGAGAAAGGGCACATACACAGTTACACACTCCCTGTTGTTTGCTTGCTACCAGGCTACCATTAAATATTTTTCTTATATCTTCATTGGCATAATTCTGTGAGATAGACATGTATGTCCTCCTTGTGCTGGTGAGCTAAAAGTCCACTTTCAGTGAGTAAGATTAATTATCCATTTAACCAAACCTAGACTCATTCTCTTACTGGGGCAGGAAAGAGTGAAGAGTGGGATGCTGGAAAGATGCAGGTGGGAAAATTAAGGGGCAGAGTGCCAGCTAGGCTGCAGTATTCAGTTACACGTGAAATGATTTGTAATTCTGAGTAATCACTTAGGACAAGCCCTTGCACCATTTTATCTATACATGACTCTAGGCCAAAGTCAATACTCATAGTAAAATAATGAGATGAAGCTAACTGAGCCCCTTTATTAATGCTCCAAGGAGCAAATCTGATGCTTAAGCTTCTCCCTTGGAAAGTATCCACTTCTTCCTAAAATGAACAAGTAGGTCATGATGGCCGGTAGTAACTAGGATCCTTACCTCCAAAAAAAAAAGGAAAATTTTCTTTCATATTTGTGCATCATGTCATACTTGGCCCAGCTGCACATGAAGCTATATAAATTTTGCATTACACATAGACTCATTAGAGGAATCTCTCTCTCTTTCCTAATCATTTTCCCTGACTTGGAGAGATGGAAAAGAAAACCCACACAATGAAATTCCAATAAACCAGAAGGACAAAAGCAGCACACTGTTCAAGATGTGTGGTTTTATTCTTAATACCATCAACAATATGAAGAAATTCAACTAACCCAAGGAACTCCTAGGCAAGGAGTGTTCCCTTACAGCTGTTTTTTTGTTGTTGTTTGGTTGGATTTTGGTTTTTTGTTTTTGGTTGGTTTTTTGTTTTGTTTTGTTTTTTTTTTTTTAAGTGTAGTGTTTTTGTCAAGTCTTAAGTTGTTGCCGGAGCTTTGAGGGGGTTGAGCCTGGGGCCATGTGGTGTTGCCAAGACCCTAATGTTATTTAAAACCATCTCATGTCATTGCGGTGGGGCAGGGGACAGGGATTCTTGATACAGAAAAGAAGAGTGTCTCTTTCCAGTGGAACAAGGGTGGCAGACAGAGTAGTGGAGTACTGCTGATCCTGACCTGAGGAAGCAGTTTGTGTGTGATTGGGTTGGGCTCCACGCTCTCTTTTGTACACTTTTGTTATTAATATTGTTGCTGTTACTGTTTGTTTTCTTATCTCATTATTTTTTCCAGTAAATTGTTCTTATCTCAGCCTGTGATGTTTGCCTTTTGTGTCCCCAGTTACCCTCTGCAGCCAGCCACCAGCGGGGTAGGAGAAGCAAGTCAGCAGCAGGTGGTTTTGGGGCCTTGGGGCAGGGGGCACTAAATTGCAGAGTATGATTCCTAAGTCACGTCATGTAGTCATGTTACCCCAGGAAACTTTTCATACTGCAGCAACTGGCAGTTTTAATTACAGCACCATAAATAAATATTTTTTGTCCTTGTTTCATTCCTCTGTGGTTGCTCATGAGGAATCCTAGTCATCAAGTGATCTCTTGCCCTGGAACATCCAGTTGCTTATCCTGAGTTTTGGAACTTGAGATTCTCCCCCATTCTGCTACAGCTTTCTGTGTAGTCTTTAGTGTTTCACATTCTGATAAGTCTCCAATTTTACAGCAACAGGCACTGGAATATCCCAATCTCAACATATACTAGCATATGGGAAGCGTTATGTGATTGTTACATAAATGTAACAGGGCCACAAAATTCTGTACAATTGTACTACATAAAACCAAAGTCTTTGAATACAATATTGGGGTTTAGTCCCTTTAAGCATGCATTTTTAAAAAATGAAAATAAGAGAATCAGTGAACTAAATTCTTTGGGATTTAAATCGAGCAGATCTGAAAATCCTGCTTGCTTTTAAGAACAAGAATCATTGTAACACAAGCTGATGCAAGATCAGATTACAGATGCAAGATGGCATTCCAGATTCAAACACAAAACTGCCAGAACAGGACAACACTTAGAGCTTTGCAAACTCAGATGAATCTAAAACTTTTAAAAATGTTTCAAGTAACCTAATTAAAGCAAATATCTGTTTTCTCACAGTATGTCAACAATTTTGAATAAGAGATTGAAATGCATGATAAGCCTGTATTTCCACCTTCCATTCCTAAAAAAAGGAAAGGTTACAATTAGAAACCATAAATTTTGCATGAAATTGATAAAAATCTCTACTGATTTCTTTCTGCTGGTGCAGAAGGAGTCTCACAGTTTGGAAGGATAAATAAATTTTATTTTGAAAAATACTGTTTTTAACAAATCAGTATTTCTCAAAAGTTTATCCTCTTTAGGAAAAAGAGGTAAAAAATAATTATTTTGTGAAAGGAGTGTTTCCTGTTGATTTCATAGTTACATTTCACTATTAATTCCTTTTATTTTCATTCAGAACATTTTGTTCAATCAATTAAAAGCCTTGACATGATTTTTATTTTTGAATACTGTGTAATATAGTAGGTGTGATGCACAGGCATTAATTGTATTTACAGATCAAACCCAAATTGGTTCAACTATGTGTAAGCAAATGTTTTTATTTATGAAAATAATTAATTAACTTACTGTTCTGTAAGTTGTTCTAGCTGTGCCCCAGCTACAAATGTAACAACTTGTGTCAGGTTTTCTAGATGATCTTCCTTGCAATATTATATTTCCCCATGATGGCTGAACATGATCCAGTGTGTGCCCAGGTGGCCAAGAAGACCAGTGGCATCCTGGTCTGCATCAGAAAGGGTGTGGCCAGCAAGACCAGGGCAGTGACTGCCCCTCTGTACTTGGCACTGGTGAGGCTGCATCTTAAATCCTGTGCTCAGTTTTGGGCCCCTCAGTTCAGGATGGGCATTGGGATGCTGCAGTTCACAGAGCTGGGGAAGGTTCTGGAGCAGAGCACAAGGCTGATGAGGAGCAGCTGAGGGAACTGGAGGTATTTAGCCTGGAGAAAAGGAGGCTCCGGGGAGACCTTATCTCTTTACAACTGCATGGAAGGAGGTTGACAAGATGAAATGGCTTCAGATTACACCAGGGGAAGTTTAGATTGGCTCTTACACAAAATTTATTCACCTAAAGTGTTGTCAGGCATCAGAACAGGCTGCCCAGGGACATGGTGGAATCACCATCCCTGGAAGTGTTCAAAAGACATGTGGATATGGCACTTGGTTTAGTGGTAAACACGATGGTGCTGGGTTTGCAGCTGTTCTCGACGGTCCTAGAGGTCTTTGTCAGCCTTAACAATTCTATGACTGTCATTCTAAGAATCATACACCTCATGTGGCAGTGGTAAGGACCACATTTCCTTTCAGCACCATCATGGATTTTTGATCTAGATTCCTTCTGTAGAATCATGATATGTGCTGAGGAGGCCATTTTGTAAAGATTTAAAAGTATACACAGATTAGAGATGATCCAAGTAAATCTGAGTAAATCCAAGAGAAACAACCAATTCCATAATTTGAATTTGAGAAAGTCACATAAAGAATTCTGATGGACACAACCTGTTTTGTAATTTAGCAATAGTTTAATTTGATTCTAATCAAATTCATGCTTTATAATTGGAAGTAAAAATTAATCTAATTAATCTGCACTTCTTTTTTTTTTAATGTTATTTATTAGTGTAATAGTTTGGAACAGAAAGAAGGGTGGACTGTTCTGACAAACCTGATATACTCAGTAAATATGCTGCAACCTCAAACAAGCGTTGTTGAAAACTTACCCATTTTTTCCTTATCTTGTTAATAGGAAGAAAACATGAAAGCAGAGCAGAACAATATGCTTTGTGTAAGTTGGAGAGAACCAAGTTTACTGGAAAGAAGCCAACGCATTACATAAATTTAACATGTAGCTTAAAATGAAGAAAAAAACCCCACAAAAATAAACTGTGAAGTCTTGCATGACTTGCAGGGAAAACAGAACCTTTTGATCGAGTTCTCGGGCTTGACAAGACTTTACAAAGAAGTATAAATTTTTAGGCCCTTGTACACAGGTAAAACAATAAAAATCAGATAAAAAATATGCACTTTAGACATGGCAAATCTATTTCTACTTTGAAACCAGAAATTTACCAACAATTTACATTTCTATCTATTTATCTTGGGAAATCTTTCTTTTCCTAAGTGTAAAACACGTAATTCCCTGGATATTTTCCATGAGAAATAAATGAATAATTTGATTATTGGTATCTCTGGGGAGGAGTTAGTAAAAAGAAATCCTGTCTTTATATATCTTGTATTGCGAACTAAAATGATTGAATAGTTGACTAGAAAATTTCAGTTAACTTTGGGAAGCTGATAAAGACGTGGCTTTAAAAAGCCTATTTGCAAAAGGCCTGCTAACCGCGAAGGGAAGCACTGTATAATCTTTCAACAAAAGGGTTAAAGCCCACAGAATGGCATAATCCAGGGCCTAAAAATTCATCTCTCAATCTCATCTTCCTCCTGGTAAGAAACTAAGAAACAACACTGTCTTGGTGTGAAAACATCTATGTGGGGCAAATGCATCTAGGTCATGCAGAAAGCAGTATGTTGCCATAGCTATCATTAGTGTAATACACTTCACAGCAAGTCCTACTGTGAGCTAAATTCAGGCCCAGTGGGTGCTGCACTATTGACTTCAATGAAGCTGCACCTGCTTATGCCCTATCTGAATCAGACCTCGTGTCTACAATAAGAATAGTATTTCAATCACTGCCATTCACTGAACACTATTTCAACAGCCTCTCTGCGTGAATTCCTGCTATAAAGTGGCTGATGTGCAGTATCTGGCTATTCCATCCCACCCTGTTTTTCCTCCCCTCCCTCAGAGCAGACCTCTTTTGGGCAGAGAGACACAAAGTTTGTTTGCTTCTAAAGAGTGCCAAGGGCACACATTGCTATTTTTTCAGTGTACAGGACAGTATATGTTTGTCAAAATGTTGCCAAGTAGTTAATAATCTTAATTTTGAGGGGAAAATGTGTTACATACGCATTTTCTCTGCATACTTTTTAATTAATAGAGTACATTAGAAGCATTAAATGTCTTTCTAGCTAAGAACAATTAAATGGCATTTAAAGATGTCACCACTGGAGAACTAGACTGTGAGTGTGACTAATGGATGTTTCTCTGTTTGCTCAGTAAGTCATCCCCCCACTGACACATTCCTCTCGTTGTATTAGATACCTGAAACTACATTTCTGAGTATTTCCTTCTTCCTGGTTGCACTTTCTAACTTGTGTCTCTTAGTCTCTCTCTAGCTCTGCTTCATCTTACTCTGGACTTGATCTCCACATCTGAATGTGTTTTTTCATCTCGTCCTTCAAAAGCTTGTGGTGGAATTTTTTTCCTGTTGCCTTAGAGATACAAAAGAAAATCTTTATCAAAATAAGTTTTTATTTCATTTTGAGCTGGCTTCCTTAAAATAGTGGCAGAACATAGGTACACATGAGGGGAAAATGCAGAATCCCCTTTCTACATGCCTAAGTGAAAAGCTACAAAACTTCCTGGTATAAGATACTCACAAAGGAGAAAGACAGCATGAATGTGGACCATGCCTATACAAATCCTCATGAGCTGACTGCCACCATGGTGCCACATAGTAAATTCTGTGTTCCTCCTTCCCCAGATGAAGAGGAAGACTTCAGCTCCTACAGGCTGATTAACCCTGCAGTCTCCTTTACATGGCACAACAGTTATAGTAGCATTTGCCCAATGTGTGGAATCTAGTGCAGCATAACATAGATGGAGGAAAGAACAGGAGGGAGCAGCTGAGCTGCAGCCTGCACGAAACCTTCTGGATCAGACTTTGTTCTGACATGCAGGAAAAGGACGAATTGTGTTTGAGAAAGATTCTAAACTTTGTTCTTCTGCTCCCCAGGTAAATACCATAGATAGCATTGAGAAGACAGAAATCTTGTTCTCTTCCATGCCACTCAGGTCTTAAAAGGTAAAGCATAAATTAGATTCCTGAATTCACATGAAGTCTTTGTGAGAACTTGATTGCTGTGAATGCTCTGCCTATGCCTCAGGAGCAGTATTTAATAGCCTGGAAATAGCCAAAAAACTAAGCCTAGTAACAGTGTTATCTTGCTTGCATTACTGGACCATCTATGTTAAGGAGTTGTAGTTTTTAAAGAGCATAAAGATATGAATGCACGTCACTACTGTGTGATTTTTGGAAACCACACATTTAAAAAATAAAAGTATTGATTCTTCTGTAGGCATTTTAAACTAAGCTTTTAATGTTTTTAAAATATTTTTTAGGAGTCTTCTGCCATTTTTAGGAAAAGTGTGAAGAGCTCTTGTGCCAGAGCACTGTTCCATTTCTGGAAGCTGCACATATTCTCTCTCAGCTACTAACCTCTGAAATCTGGTCTTTTAACTGGGTTAAAAGCATTTGTAGTACAGCATATGAAGAACGAATACAATGACCTTGAGACTTTCAGCTGTGAAGTCTGCTTGGAGCTACATGTTTCAATTATGTCTTTTTTGAGGAGTATTTTGTTTCCATGAAGATGAAATCTAAAAAAATGCAAAAGTGTTTGAAAGAAAGCCTAAGTCAGTACTTGATGGCAGTTTAGTTGCTGACAGTAAGGTGAACTTCTGTAAAAATTGTACATTGAATTGTACATTTGGATATCAGCTAAAGACTGGTTGTCAGAGACTGTCATCATAGTATGACATCACAGTAATTCTGAGTCTTACCTTGGATTTATTTTTTCCTGAACAATTTGTTTCCTACAGCAGAATACTGCTGCATTGCAAGTTATGGGAGGAAAAACATAATTCAGTGCATTGCTTTCTTGTGAGGCTGTAACCTTAAATGAAATGTAACTAAAAGCTGCAGGATCTTTCAGATACGATTACTTGTGTAAGTCTGACAGTTCTAATGTTACTCAGTAGACATTCTGAATTTGAAATATTCAGGGATATGGTTATTTACATTTTAAGCTGGTTTATCTCTCTGTGGTCACCTTGGCAACACAGAAGGATGGAAAGAATGCATAAAAAGACTCTGCTTCTCAATAAATGTGTATCATGCAATTTCTTGCGTTTACAACTTGGTACAACACTTTGCTAAATCCAGACTGGGGGCAATGTTGTTTAACTTAGGTGATGTACAAAACATGCTACTGAATATTATTTCTTATATGAGCAATGAAAGCAATAGCACAACAGAAACATCAAAATGAGCACAATGTATTGAGCACAAAATGTCCATAACTTGACAGTATTTCATAGAATTATAGAATTATCAAAGTTGGAAAAGATATTTAAAGACCATCAAGTCCAACCATCAACCAGGACTACCACTGTAACCCCTAAACCATCACCCAGAGCCAGATGCAGACGCCTCTGAAACACCTCCAGGGATGGTGACTGCACCTCCCTGGCCAGACTTTTCCAAAATCTGACTACATTAACAGGGATTTTTTTTTTCTAATATCTAATCTGAATGTCCCATCTCAAAGCCATTTTCTCTGGTCCTCTCGCTGCAGGCATAACAGAAAAGATCGGGCCCATTTCATTAGAACTTCTTCTCTGGGGGTTGTAGAGAGTGATAAAACCTCCCCTGAGCCCCCTTGAAACTAAACAAACCCAGGTCCCTCAGCTGCTCCTCAAAAGACAAGTTCCCTAGACCTCTCACGAGCCTTGCTGCCCTTCACTGGACACACTCCAGTACTTCAGTGGCCTTCTAAAAGTGAGGGGCCCAAAACTGAACATGGTGCTCAAGGTGTGTCCTCACCAGTGCTGAGTACAGAGGGATGCTCACTGCCCTAGTCCTGCTGGCCATGCAATTGCTGATACAGGCCAAGATGCCACTGGGCTCACTGCTGGCTCACGCTGAGCCTGCTGTTGACCAGCACCCCAAGCCCCTTTCTGATGGACAGCCACTCTTGTCCCAGCCTGCAGCACTGCCTGGGATTGCTGTGACCCAACTGCAGGACCTGGCTCTTTGCCTTAGTGAACCTCATGCTGTGGTCCTTAGCCCACTGGTTGAGTCTGTCCAGATCCCTCTGTAGAGCCTTCTTCCCTGGAGTGATCAACACTCCCACCCATCTTAGTACCATCTGTAAATGAGGGTGCCCTCATCCCCTACATCCAGATCATCAATAAAGATGTTAAACAGGACCGGATCCAATTAAAATCCTGTAGGATTTCTATATTACAGTTTTAAAGTCCCAATAAAGTTGTCAGCTAGGTATTACAGACAAAATTTTTGAAATATTTGAATATTTGGATATTGGCTTTTATTGTCAGTGCTGGGACTTTTCGCACTTAAAAGAAATTACTAATGGTAGTCTGGAAACTATTAACTTCGAAAGGAACAGTTTAAGATGTTTGATCCTCCTTTGATGAAGTGTGAACACTAGACCTCTTTCCAGAGGTGTAATGGTGATTCTTCTCTGAAGGGAGAGAAAGGAATGAGTCTCTGTAACTTTGTTTAAGAGAAATTACTTCTGGTGATCAGTTTAATTAGCTGTTAGTAAAAGTTACTTTTCATGTTTCCATTTTACTTGAATGTTGTCAATACTATACAATCTCTGTCAAAAATGTCAGATGTGAATCTCAGTGTTATTCGATTGACCTACATTTTCCTTTAGAAAAACACAGCACAAATAAATGCAAACATCCAAAGGAGTATGTATGTAGTGTACATACAGGGTGCTAGTACCAGGTCTTTCTGGACAAACAAAACCCAAACCCATACCTTTAGAGCAAGTTCTTACTGGAGAAGGGTTTCAAATCATGCAGGTGTGATGAGTTTGATCTGGCATTCAGGGTCCTAGGGCTGATATTAGCATATCAGAATATAGCCTGCCAATTTAATCTCTAAAAGTTTATATTCCATATAGAAAAGACAAGGGGAAAAAGTCAGTCAAGACAGATGAAGGGAAGTGACTTTCTTAGACTGCACAAGAGATTAATGATAGAGTACCTAATATAACACAAGTCCTCTGCTTTCTCTGTTAGTGACTCATTAGCTCTTGCATGCAGTCCAATATCCTAGATTCCACATTTTGACAAATATTATTAATCAGTCTAGGAAGAATTTTCCTTTACCTTGATCAATTTCTTTTGCATTTTAATATGTGGAGATATAGAGAATCAGATCCAGAGTTTTGAATTTGTTCAGCTCATAGGATCTATAAAAGTACAAGAAATCTTTGGGTTTACCATATCCTTTTAGTAGTTTTCTGAACAGAATAGAAAATGAATGCAGAATTGGGGAAAATCCCTCAAGTTTCTCTTATGCTAATAAAATCTAGCTCTAAATTCTCAGTAAATTTTTTGGCTGCTTTTAAAATGCAAGGATATTTATCTTACAGGACTTTATATTCTCCTACCAGTCCTAGCAGGACTGAAAATGAGTGATTGATACTGATGTTAAAAATTCTTTTTGTGGAATAATTGTGTTTTTTTGTCATAGACCAGTTAATGAAGAATGCATCCTTTTCTGTCAGTGTTTTGGATATCAAATTTGAAAGTTAAAGTTTGCTCTGTATGTGAAAGGTGCATCTGAGGCATTCTTTTGCTGAATTTTGTTTTCATTTCTGTAGCAAGAGCCTATGAAAAAGTTACTTTTTTTAACTTGTAGATAAAATAATCTGTGAATTGTTATTTCCAGTGGAGCTCCCTACACAAGTTTCCCAGGCTTTAAACTTATGGAATCAGGATTTTGCCTGCAGAATTCTATTGGGCTAATATATTAATGGCGCTATCTCTTGACATGGGAATTTTGTATATGAGTTTTATATACAGATATTTCTACACATGCATTTATACAAACATATTACACACATGATATATGTTATTTTGGATTAATTGCCTGCTGCATCTATTTGAAAATACAGAAGAAAATCCAGTGGGTTTTTCCCTGTATACATACCAGACATACTATTTTAACTTTAATCATGTGGATTCTGAAGAGAAATGTGCTTCTAGGTTTACCCGAGCCTCTCTCTGGTGACAAATAATATAAGCTCCCAAATGTGTTTTGACCTTCATAGGCTAAAGGCCAAACCTTCAAAGAAGGGCTTCTAAAAATCTTCCAAAGGAGGCAGTTTACCACGGTGCCACAACTCATAGTTCAGGGCCGTTTGAACACCTTTGACAGCAGATGATAGCTAAACAAAACCAGAATATGAAAAAGATCCCTGTAAAAGATCCTTTAAGGCTACTCTTTTAAGAAAAATAAAGGAAATGCTCTAAAATAACTTCCTTCACACAATCAGATCAAGTTAATCTATATAAATTTAGAAATTCCATCTTTGATTCACCCTGCCCCCCTTCTCCCAAAAACAATAACAGGACAAAGTATTCAGTGGTGCTTCTACTTGTGAAGCTTGGTAACACTGGAGAAGTTCCAAGTACAGTCACACAATGTGTGTTTTTCAGGCACTACCACAGAGTCACAATACAAAGGGGTAAAACTGATGGCAGAAGACACAAAAGCACCGTCTGTTCCTTTGGGTTCTGCCTCTGAATTAACTGCAAGGTGATGTCATTTTCTAGCACTGTGGGGTGAATGAACTAAACTCACCTTACTCAATAATTTTACTCTAATTGGGCTTGGGAGTGAGAAGCCTAAATATGATGAGGTGCTAACAATTAAGGTGCTAATATTAGGGGTCCCCTCAAGAATTTACAGTCTACAGATAAGTATGTGCCTGGAATGGACATTGTAAATCATCTACTCCAACCTCTTTCTACCAAAAGGTTTTGGTACCAGACACCTATTCAAAAATACATTAAGCTAGAAAAGGGAATTCCCATTATGCATCTGAAGAATGAGAAACAAAATGTGACTTCTGAACTACATTTGAACCTCTGAAAGTGAGCTAAATGTCTCAGGCACAAAAAAAAAAAAAAAACATTTACGGGTTTTACTATTATTTGTTAACAACTAACTTTGGACAAAAAAAAAATTAAGTGCTTGTCTAGAACTTCCATAAAGTTTTAGAATGAAAAAGACATTCAATAATAAATAGTCATTCTTTTAATACTATTTGGAAACTGTAGAAAGGGATGCATTGCAACTAAGGCAACAATTTCTAATTCTCATATTCATGAAAACTGGGTCAGCAACATCTGGAAGTTCTTTTGGTTCCATCTGATAAGTACCTAATGGTCTCAAGGACCCTAGTGTTTGTAAAATTGAGTTTGACAGAGAGACACCTTGCAAGAACAGATTTTACATGGAAGTAGATAATTCCTACTGCAAGTTAGAATGGCTTTTTTCGTAATATTCCAATGTATTTAGTGCCAGAAAAGTTATTGAACTAAAACAATTAGAGAATTTTAAGTTTGTTAAACCTTAAGAAATTATTCAATAACACAGGGTTTCTTTACTTGTTTGATTTAGTTTCCAATTATTTAGGAAAAAACATTCAAAAAGAGTTTTCCTGTAATCTTAGTAACCAAAGCAAATTTAAGCCAATGTTTTGTACGATAAATTAGCATAACCTGCAAGCATATTAGGGACTTATTTTAGTTTCAGTTTAGTTGGACAATGAGATATAATTATTTTGAGCTCTGCTGACTGCAGAAATCCTTGTGCAGAACATTTGGTTGATGGTGAAAGAAGCATGATAGAGAGGATGAGAGCTTGGAAACAAAATAGTGGAGGTTTGTATCTGTGTGTGATATCGCAAACTGGCCTGTAGAAATGTCTTCTACCTTTACTGAAAGTTTATTTCATAACTATGCACCCCAGATCCACCATCTGTGTTCACATATTAAAGATACAAACTCTTTCTAGGCTGGGCTGGATTTCAGCCCATTAGAAACTCCAATTTTTTGTAAGCATCAGTGTTAGTTCTTACCTTCTGCATCTGCCAGAAACAATCAGAAGAAAGCTTGGCCATTTTCAAATGACAAAATCAGCTACTTAGCAGTGGGAACAAATTTAAGTTCTGCTTTGGAAGTTCAGGAACAGTGCACTGCCACCTGAGACGATTGCAAAAGCCAGTTCCCAAAGAGAAGACTTCTGTTGGACATTGAATAGCTTTGTGCTAGCAGGTCATTAAGAGATTGTTTGGGAAAGAGGTGATTTGCACACAGCCAAATGAAGTGAATATCCTGTTCATTGCTTGCAACTATTAAAATGAACTTTTGCCCCTCCATGTATGCCAATTTTCTCAAAGGAGCAAGGACTCTATGTGTAAAACAACCACTGGTTTATTTTTAAAATGCAAGCAGGAAATGTAAACAGAATCCTAGGCTTACAGTTAAGCTGCAGCCCATAGTTTATTGGCTGAGGAATCAATCCTGAAGGATGCTGAACCTTCTGGCACTTGTCCAGACCAGCACTTCAGCACATGTCAACTTTAACACAAGGGGCCTAGTCCTATGATTAGAGTTAAGCATGTGTTTATGTGTTTTCCTGGCCTTCAGCCAGGGTGCTCAGCACATTTTAGGATCATGTTTTCAAAAAGATGTGGTAGTATCTGAACTTCAAAGTGAAGTGTGACCTATTGATCTCAAGTCACTTTCCACACATGCTAGGTAGTAATACAGACGAGCCAGCTCAGGCCATATCCTCCTCACACCTTCCTTTGTCTCATGTGCTCAAGAGAAAGAAAAATGATTAAACATACTGCAGTTTTTTCTGCCCACACTGCACGTCTTGACTCTCATGAAATATCATTCAGAATAAAAATGTGGTGATCAGGTGTGATGACCCACCACTAAGGGGAAAGAAAGCACCTACATCAGGCTAAACCCTGGTTTCTCTATAACCTTTATAGTGAAATCTGCAGGTCTGAGCACAGGCAAAGAATTCTATGACCTGTCAGTCCTCCTACACTGAAGGTTGCTTTGAATGTTAGAATTCAGGTTTGTAGATCATTATGGATTTTTTTTTTTTTTTATTGCTAGATCAGTGGAATAGTACTACTGTAAGGTTTATTACAAAATGTAAGAGGCATTTTCAGGATTAGCAGGAATGGTGCGTCCTAACATCTGAAAGCAAAACCATAGCACTTAAGGTCAATTCTTACCATTTTCCAGGGGTTTCGTGCAGGAATATTTTCCAACAAATATTCATTTTAGGATACAGCTTTTCAAGACAAAATTTTCTGAGTCTACTTACCTTTCAATGTATTTGAGCTACAGACAGAATGCAATGATAGGTAGTGGGAGATATTTGAATATTGGCTCTGATTTACTCTCTTAAGCCTGGATAAGGTTTTAGTTTTACCTGGAACCCACCATACTAAGAAACACAGTGGTCATGGTTTTCTTATGCTACTTTCCCACTGAAGGCATTCCTAAACCCAAGACTAGTATTGCATTCAACAGCTAAATTAGCTTCCAAAATTAAAAATGGCAAGAACAACATTTCCAGACAAATTCATTTCTTAATACACATTGCCACCTGGGGAAACCTGAAGATAAAGTATTTGCAATGAAATTTAACATGCTAACTCGACAATTCATAGTAGTTTCTAAAGTTTATTACACATACTATCTCCAAGACATCCTTGATGTATATTATTACTGAACTTCTCAATATTGTGACATTTAATTTTTTTTAAGAAATTATGTACCCCTTAACTTAATGAAGGCAGTAGACAGCAGGTAAATTAACTGAGCTAATTAGAAGAAAAACATTACAAATTTATTTTGCATTTATTTACTAATTTATTTGCAGGTATATCTATATTTATAACAAACACACATACTCATATCTGTTAGCCATATGGAAATATTTAAGGACTTCTAAAATATAAATCTTTATTTGAGGAAAATGTTCCAACACTTTTGACAGAGTTTGAGCAAGTAGCTCTGTAAATTGCTGTGAGATCCTAATGTCAGAAAAGGCTACTGAAAATTAAAGAGGTGCTGACACCTCATGGCAAACTTTAAAAACCATCCTCAGCTCACACATCTCTACTATTCTATCATTTTCTCCACATATGTGTAATACATTTGTAATTGTTTAGTTGGTTTTCAGTAGCATAAGGGGCAAAATAAATTTGATAACAGTTCCAGGGAAACACTATTCATTGAGTTCAGTGAAAAAAAACCCAACCTGGTAGAAATGAACTCTTAAGAAGAGTACAGATAAAAGGCTGGCTATTCTGTCAGTTGGTCTACACTAGACAAGAATAGAGAGGTGCTGCTGGTACAATACACACTTATATTCCTTTCAGTATTATAATCCTCTCATTTGGGAGTTATCTCAGCTGTTTCAAATCACACAAAGCTGACATTCCATGTAAAAAGTTGTAAGCAAGTTACACTTTTTAATGGTTCAAAGCTGTTGAAAAGTTTCAAAGCTGTGGAACACAAAACAAAAAGGTATTTTTGCAATGCTTCTGATGTTTTCTCTCCTCCTACACCACACCTTTTATTTTGTGCAATGAATATCTTGTGTTGCCTCAGATGATATTTCCTGACAGAGACACCTTTCAATCTGCCAAGGGATAAATGCATGCTGGAATATAAGACAAAAATTCAAAATAAGAAAAGAATTCCCAAAGAAGGCATTTAAATGCTGGAAAAGTAATTCTTCCAGTGCAAACAGCAGCTCACAGTTTAAATGTGCCATTTTTCAAATCAAAGTCTTCAACAATCAGTCTGGGAGGCAAAAAATGGTTGCTGAATGACTCTGGAAATTAATTACTTTCTTTCTTCAACAACGTATACCTGGGAAGCCAGCAGATATCCCTGTGGTTTCTTGGGATTTCTACACCTGCAGAAGCATTATGACCAGTCAGATCAGTAAGGGCTGTAAAAATGCATTCTGTACACCACCAAGCCAACACCTGCTTTACCCTTACCATGGGTACAGCTGCAGGTATAAGCTGTTTAAGGTAACTATAGGGCATTTATTCCTTTTCAGAAAATTCTCCTAGCATTTCCTTATACATTGTCTTTTTCCAAGGCTTCTATCTCTTTGGTAAACTGATTCTGAATGAACCCTACCAGCAAAATTCAGGTAAAATACATGGAACAAATGCATTAGATGCAACCTAACCTTTGGAAAACAACTGAATTTGTTGGCAAAAAAAAATAAGTGGACTGCTGTATAAATTTCTTAGTATAAATTACCTTAGTTTATCCTGATGTAATAAATTGCTACATCAGGAAAGGCATCTGAAAATTAAAGAGCTGCTGAGTTCAAATATATTCCGGATATATCAGTCTAAATGTGAAATATATATAAAGAATAGGTATCTAGAATCTGTAGAACGCAGTTTTACATATTGCATGATGGTTCAGCTTGGAATTTACTTGGCAGAAATCCAGGAGCTGTTAACATCCTCTTGGATAAAGTATGAATAAGAGACATCTATGGCAAGAACCATACTACGTCAATACCAAGAGGATCCAGAGCCTGATTCAAAGTTCCACAGCACCAATTTTTCTATTTTTTTACCTGTTATTCTGTCATTGAAGTAATAGGTCCTAAGGTCACTGCTGTCATGATCACACCTTGTAGAACATGTTGAACATCTCCATACTTTGCAACCAACAAAGTTAGCTTTTAAAAGCCACTAAGAGATTAGTCTGTACAGGGAGATTACTTGCCAGAGTTGCAGCATTTGGTGGAGTCATCTCAATTTTGCAAGTTTAAAAAATTTTCAATTTGCTACTCAAAATGATGTTAGTAAAAAAAAGAATTCCTTATTCATTATTAGTATTTTACTATGAGAATCTTCATTTGCTCCAGAGTTCAACTGTGCATGGCCTTTGACAAACTTAAATTACTTTCCTACTGGTTAACTTTAGGAGCTGTTTCTGCTCAATAAAATCAGATGCAGATATTGTTGCCTCCTAGATGTATGTTTAAACTTTGAAGGACTCAACACTTTACAGAACTATTGCATAAATCTTTGATTTCTAAGGTTGTTAAATTTGGGGACTTTGTTTTGCTTCTCCACATTGAAGGTATTTCCTTTAAACTCATTTAAACTTACAATACTCTTCTCATTCACTTTAGTCACATTTTCTTCCTGTATTCAGGAATGCTTGCTCAGCCCATGCATGAGTTGGCTTTTGTTGACAGATGTCACAGGAGATTAAAGCTTAGACCCTAGATAATTGCCATGACCTTTTAATATAAATTTCTATAATTTCTGAGTTAATCTAGAATATCTAGATCTATTAGTGGTTCTTATATAAACTCTATTAGCAGCTATAATTTAAATAATCAAACTCCTACATAATTTCCTCCAGTTTTGAATCTGACAAACTATGCCATGTAGGAAAGGCACTTTTGCAGAGATTGCAGTCTCAGAAGAACAAATGACCTGATTAGCAGCAAAGCCTTAGTGCTCTTTACATTCACGTATGCTGTCGTATGTCCCTGAGGGTGTTTTTTACCTGCACTCTATTTCCCAGCTTCAGGAGCTTCCTAGCACGTTATCATGAGCTATGGAATTATCATGAGCTATGGAATTTCCAATTATTTCCTACTTTTCCTTAAAAAAAAAAATACTCTACTAGCCCTCATTAAATTTTACAAGAATTCACTGTCTTTGGAAGAAAAGTGAAATAACCACAGCTTTTCAGTACAAGGATAATATTTTTTCATTGTTTGTCTGCCATAAAAGGCACTTATAAAAGACTAAAGGTATGCTTGCAATGTGTTATGGGAAAGGGCTTGCCATCTCCTGTTGCTTTCACCATATTAATGCATTTGCCAGACATTATTAATCCTGGCACTAGGAAGTTAGAGGTAAACCAATGCTTAAACTCTTCCAGTAATGGATACAAGAAGTATATTTCACCTTGCAATCTGAATATTAGAGCACTTCTTGTCTCCTGTGTGTGGTGGTGGATAAAATACTATGGATAAAAACAAAGTTAAACAAAGCAACAGATATACTATTAGCAGAAAACTCGTGTGTATATTGGAGAGCATTAACCCCTTCTTTCCAGACTGCTCGATTTTCCTAACAGGAATTCTGATTACAAAGCAGTAAAAATAGTGCAGAATTACTTCAAACTGTTATGAAGGTTTTTCTAAAATACAGGTTAATATCATCCATATATCTTAAGTAATTTTTCCTAAGCAACACATATTTGCCATTAATATTTTAGGCAGCTGTTGAAACTATTGGTAGAAGATGAATTTTTGATGATATTATAAAATATCCAGCTTGTCTGTAATGATTAAATCATATCCAATATGATTGCAAGGATTTCATTATGTACAAAATAGATGTAATTGGTGACCACAGTGTCCAATCAAAACTGTTTGTTTTCATATTACTGAACTCCCACAGACAAATACTTTTTGATAGAGATTCAGAACAAAAAAAATATTGCTAATAATTCTTCTATAAATAATCCACAGATCACACTCATTCTCAAAATATTTGAAATGAAAAATACTAGGTAGTCAATTAAATAGACAGCAGTGAGACAGCAAAAGGTTTAGCTGACATTCATTCCTGGGAGTTTGGAATTCCAAAACCTATCATTCTACAACGTGTTTCAATTTTAAGTCTCCAGAGTCCCTATTACAAAGTCAAAATTAATAAAAAGAAAATAAAGGAAGCTATAATGTTGTTTAAAAAAACATGTGAAATTTAACACAAAAGCTGTTAAAATAACATTACTGTCCGACGTAAACCTAAAAATACAAGGGAATTCCGAACTAGGGCAGATGCAATAACCTTAACGCAACCCCGTTGTGCCTACCAATTGCATACATATGGTATGTAAACTAACCCGCTGTTCTGAGACCCTCTGCCACAGGACCATATGTGCTGCAATTGGTAAAGCACACAGGAACTGTGTGAGGAGTGCTTTGTCACTGCTTATACTAACTTTCTTCTTGGGTCACATACGCACCTTCATTACACCATAACCTGTTTGCTTCCACGTTTCTGTTTTCTCTGACTTTGCATTTATTCTGCTAATTTTAGTTTTATGTGGTTTGATCATTAAGACAAAAATCTTGTCATGAAGATTTTCCTGCTGAACACCATTTGACAAAATAATTGCATTAGTGAAGTTCCTGTCTCTTAATTGTAAGAATTTTCACCCAAATAACTTAAGTCTTATGTCTTCTAAAATAAATGGCGTATATCTTGTTTTGGTCCTGTCATCTCAGAGACAGTCAGTTTCACCCAAATTCAGAGATGTTTGTTTGGCTCCTCCAAACTTCTTGATAAGTCTGAAAATAAATTTCAATTCTTTCTACCTGATTTAGCAACAACTCACTCTCCACTACAAAAAATATTTGAGTTGAAATATTTTACCATGTTATACTTTTGTACTTTTCACCACTTTGACTATTCTCTAGGTAACTTAGTGCAGATTAACATCATCCATTTTCCTGTAAGCAGCAATGTAGACAAGATGTATCTTTTACTCCATTAAGTATTGATATTTATAATTTATTATTAAAGAGGCTACATTCTTTTCCCCACCATTTTGAAAGTCTTTTGAAAATAATTTAATAGGTTTAACGTAATACCTTAGAAAGAAAATGTTGTCCTCCTGGGACACTACATATGCCTACAAGCTCTAACCAGCACAGTAAATAAGTCCAGGTAAAGTATAGTGTAAAACACAGAAAAAACTTTACTAATTAATAAGTAATATACACAAAGTGTTCACATGATAGAATGCACACAAAACCCAAAAATGAACTGTGGGATAGCAGATGGCAGAACACCAAGTCATTTAGATATTTTTGTGATTTTTGGTTACATTATTATTCATAAAATCATTAAAAGGAATGAAAAGGGCAACAAAGAGTGATCTGGACTTCTGTTTTATCTAGCTTCCAAAATTTTTCACTCCATTTTGAGTGCTTATTTCAGCACTCACTGCAAAATGGAGATTGTACAAAGGTGGTTTTGTTTTTCTGTAGTCCCTGAACTTTCCTAGTGCTGGATCAGTTAGGTTGGAAATGGAAGCAGCCTCAGGCACTAGGCTGAGCAACCTCTAGGCTGCTCTAACTTAAGACAGTTACCACAGCCTCTGGGGGCCAATTTATGGGTAAGGTGTCAACTGGAAGTATGAGCTGTACAGCCTCCCCTCATGGAGTGGTGCAGAACTCTTGCAGTGCCTCCACATAAAGGAAGGTTTCCTTTTTCTTGGTGGGATCCTAAATGTTAATCAGATCTGCATGTGCACACTTCAAGGGAGTACCTGGTCTTATCTAACTGTGTCCGGCCCAAGAGTACAACCAGAACATTTCAGTAATCAAAACTAAGAAATGTAATTGTATAAAACCATAGGAGGTTTTTTTTTCAGGACAGGAGGAGATGGAATATGTTCTATCTCTTCCAGATAGAGTTTCATGGTTCTTTTTATTTTGGGGGGAAAAAAGGTGGTGGGACATACTGATCTCGAGCTACTTTATGCATATTTATGCATATTTATGCAACTATGGATCTGTCACCATGTTCCAGAGAAAGCCAATGACAAACAGAGCTCTTGAGGTTCTACAATAAAAAATTGCAAGGGAATTTTTTTTTTCTCTGATTTTACATTATTTTAGACTCCTGCACACTCTCTTTACACTCCAGTCATTCCCCCTGCTTTGCTGATATGGTTTCATAAGGGCTACAGAGAGAAGAAGGATACTAATTATTTTTAGGATAAAATCTATTAAAGGCCATGTAATATGAAGCGAGGATCAGAATCATGTCTAGTAATAAGTGGAGCATCTAGACAATGTACTATTTGTTTTTTTATTTATTTGTGAGTAAATTCTTTTTTAATAGTTGATGATTGTGCTTTAAGTATCAACATTTCTTATTGTTCTTTCAATATTATAGGGTTGAATTGAATCCAATATAGAAATCATTACACAAAAATTAGCATCTCAGAAGCTTAGGTTCAGTTTCCTTGTTAGATTGAAAAGGATGAAGAATTCCTGGCCAGGTGCAAGCTGTTAAGATCCTGGTGACATAATGTTGATTTGAAGTAGACCCTAAGAGAAAGAATGGTTTCAAAGAACATAATATCCTTCATGAAATGCTTGGTTCTTTATCCAGGTTATCCTTGAAGTAAGTTTGAAATAGATTTACATTCTTTTAAAAATGCCTTTCTACTTTTCTGTCTACTTTTGAGGGCTTGAAGTAGACTCCATCAGCAAAGAATTAATTTTTGGCTTTGGAAGCTAATTCACACAGGGTAAGATTTGAGGGGTTTTAGTTTTGTGTGTGCCATTATGTGCATGAAGCAGGTAACTACATCTGGGAGCAATAACCTTATGTTATTTGTAATCTCATGTATGAAGATCTGTAAGTCACGGATTAGCTTCCTAATTTCTTAAAAAAAAAATCCATATCTGATGATAAAGTACTGTAGACAGTAACCTGACAGGCATTGTGCTAGACGAGATGCGCTTTTCAGTCAACTTCCTTTTTATTTTCAAACGTTTCTCCTTTCACTCTTGTGGCCTATAGCTGTGCAAGTGGATAAGTGGCTCTTTCAGATCTGATGCCAACATCAGTCTACAAATTGGCAGATGGTGCCATGAGGCAAGGCAGTTAGTTGGCAAGCCCCCCCACCCCCTGCCCTGCAACCAATTTAGCTTCTTGTGTTGGCATGGATCCTGCCATCCTGAGCCAGTGCCCAAACTAGGCCTTCTAGTGTGTGACTCAATATGCTTCTGCTTAGCCCTAGGACAGCTAATCATGTATTCTTTCAAAATTGATGTGAATTAATTAGGCACTATGGGCAGGGTCTGAAGGGGAGAAAGTGCATGGTCCTACTAAGTAGAGCAAAGCAGAAATGCATTCCCTGGTAATACAAAATGCCCTCCCCTTCTGCCAGTGGCTAAGCATTGCCATTTATTTACTCCTACATCACCTTTCTGTTGAGCAGGATCAGGTTTGGTCTGCTGGGTACTCATTAAGTTGCAACATATTTGTTTTGTTAATTGGCACCAACATTCAGGACTTTTTTTTTCCTGGCAAATATAGATCTTCTTGGCAATTGTGCATCCCAAGAAAAGAAGGAAGTGGAAAGCCCAGTGCCATATAAGTGTAATTAGCTTTAACTGGAGAAACAGAAGCTGGAGTTCAGACAAGCTTGCTGGCTGAGTTATAGGGGAAACTTTATCAGGAAGTGCCGCTGTGTCAGTAGGAAACTACTGTAGCTATGGATACTGGGCATTGCTGAAATATAATTCAGCTACATAAAGGCCTGAGCAAAATGAAACAAATCACTTCCTTTCCAAGACTTTAGATATTACACTCACAGCGTTAGGCCAAAAACGGAAACCCTTTCAACTGATAGAGTGACAGGCTCATAAATTTCACCACAAAACCTTGCAGTGGGAAGGACTCTCTCCTGGAGCCGGGTTTCTCACCAGGGACCCTGTGAGTACAATGGCATGTTTGCTCAGGCATTGGGAGCTGGGATGCAGACACTAAAGGTTTGATTCTTTCCTAGTGTCTTGGAGTTTCATTCCAACTTGCCAGCAGATGCCATATATACAACAAAAATACAAGTAGTGGAGAAACAGAAATACTATTGTAAGGCTTTAAATAAGGAGGAGGGAGGAAAATAGCCTTTTGATTCCATTCTTTTTTTGTTAAAGTAAACAAATACTTCATTGGGAATAGCCCATTTCATGAACAGCAAAATTATTTTTAAGTTTCAGCTGAAACTTTTTCTGAAAGTATCTGCTTTGAAGGTTTCAACAGTTGTGCTCACCATTGTGTTTACTTTGCTTACAGTCAGATTAGAAAAGCAAGAAATGACTCTTGTGCAAGCAGTGCATCTGACAATCATCAAAGGTTTTTGTATGTGGCTTATAATACTACAATTCTTGTGGGCCTTGCATAAAGAAGTTTCAGGATGGTGCACAAGTAAAGTAACAATTATCTATGTGATTCTGCTACTCTATTTACTATGGCACCATTTTATATGGGCATACAAAATTGCAGATGGAGAAGAAAATATTTACATTTTTTTAATGCAGGAAATGTGCAGGAAAACAAAGCAAATTATTTCTTCTGGTGAGGCTCAAGGAAGGCTTTTTCACAACTTAAGCTGACTTCCAGAAAGAAAGACAAGGATTTTATATAAATAATAATTGTTATTGGGATTTATGGGACTTTTTGGCTCAGTCCATTGGGAGGTGAGGAGGGGGAGGGAAGGAAGGGATGGGGGAGGGAACGTCGTGTATCCAGGGATGCAAAAGGGATTTATAGGGGGTAAACAGAAAACAAGAAATACAGGAAAGTAATTCTGAACAATTAGACTTATTAACACATTCCTCCTTTTTTTTTTCCTTTCCTTTCCTTTCCTTTCCTTTCCTTTCCTTTCCTTTCCTTTCCTTTCCTTTCCTTTCCTTTCCTTTCCTTTCCTTTCCTTTCCTTTCCTTTCCTTTCCTTTCCTTTCCTTTCCTTTCCTTTCCTTTCCTTTCCTTTCCTTTCCTTTCCTTTCCTTTCCTTTCCTTTCCTTTCCTTTCCTTTCCTTTCCTTTCCTTTCCTTTCCTTTCCTTTCCTTTCCTTTCCTTTCCTTTCCTTTCCTTTCCTTTCCTTTCCCCCCCTTTTCCCCTTTTCACCCCCTTTTCGCTTTTTCCCCTTTTCCCCCACTTTTTGCTTTTTCACTTTTTCCTTTTGTTTTCCTTCACTTTTAGTCTGTTTCCCTTCCACTGTAGAGCAGCCTGATCAGCAATATAAAGTTAGTTACTTACCTACTTATGCCCTCCCTTCTGCAAATCATTCACTTAAAGAGCATGTAAAAAAACCCCCACTATTCTCCAGAGCAGCAAGAGAGTGGGACCCATGGGAACTGTTTCTAATATCTTATAAAAAAGAAGAAAAGTCACAGGAGAATTCAAAGATAAAGGTCTTACACACGACAAGGAACAGTAGGGAAATTAAAAAGATCTCCAACAGAAAGCTGCGTCCAAAATGTAGAGGTTGTACAGGTGTCACACACATAAAGAAGGGAAATAGCAGAAATTCATTAAATAAAATTCTAAGGGGGAGAGTGAGGACAGAATAGGAGAGAAATGCCATCATGTAAAGGCACTGAAAAACTCATCATTAGACCTGACACTGAATTTAAGACTAAATCATACCATGAGAACACAGCCTAGAGCAAGGGCACACTTCAAGACTCATAATTTTATAATAAAGTACCAAGATGCACAAGTTCAAACAGAGGGAAATAGATTAAAAGTAACCTTCTATAAGTAATAAAAATTTCCTCAATATGGAAAGATTTTTAAAATATTTTATAAAACTAAATGATAGGTTAGATGTCAAAATAGGTGTACAATTACAGACTTGTTTGCCTATCAGAGACACAAAATTTCAGCAGTAGTTTCTGAGAAGGGAGAAAAGGAAATTTCTTGTTTTTAGAGCATGTCCTATCAATATATTTATTTTAAAAAATTTAAAAAATTTCGATCAATTTTATTCAGTCATCACTGAAAAATTATCCTGTGGTGTAACCTTGGCCACCTAACCTTAACAGCTGTTATTTGTACTAATGGCAGTGACAAAGCTGCACCCACACCAAACATTATAAACTGCAGTTTTCACTACAGACAAAGTACCATTACCTGCAAAAAAGGCATAACAAAATGGCCCACTTCATCAGTTATGCTGATTTCAACTGATTAACTAATTCTTAAGTCTAGAATCAGAGCCTATGTCCTTGTTGTAAACTGAGGTAGGTATTTAGAAATATGTCTAGCACTTTTCAAGCACTGTAAGTTTACACTAACAGTATGCCCACAGAACAAATGTCAAGGCCAGTAAAAGCAGTAAATCAGTATTAACTTGTCATGCCAAAATGTCAATGTGCATTAATTAAGATGCTGAGGACCAGATAAACTCTAAGATGAGCCTTACTGTTTTATACTTAGCTTTAACATACTCAGCATTTATGGTGACTCGTGTAGAATCATCTATCTAGATCTCACATTCCTAACCTGCATTTCCAAGTGAGAAGTGAGTTGGTAGAATGATTTGGCAAAAAGATTTTGGCGTCTTAGTAGGAAGCAGAGGAATTAAAAACTATGCGCTTGGAAAGCAATAAGCCCATAAAAAGCAAATATTTAATGCCAGCAAGTCCAATATTTCGCAATACATAGTCTTTATTGTCTAACACTACTCTCAGCAGAATTACAAATAAATTTGAATAAGTGTTTGATCAGTAAATACAAAAGATTAAGATTTTTCTTCATTGACCAGTTATGATTTTTGCTTTATCTTCTATTTTTTTTTCTGATTATACCTGTATTCTGAGTTTTTCTTTCTAATTAAGTGCATTAGGAGAATATTTTTGGAAATGAAAGCTCTCTTTTGCACACATTGATGACCAAAGGAAAATAGATTTCTTTACAATGCCCATCTGCTTTTGGTTGCTTTCCCTTTGGTTGTTCTGGTTTGGGATTTTTTTTTTCTGATATTGTTACATTGCATTTAGGAAAGACAAGTGGAGCATACTCTATAGCTGGTCAACAACTGTTCACTTCAAACTAAAGACGATCTGATAATGTCAGTTGTGTTGTGCTGTGCTGTTATGCTGTGAAGTGATTTCCAAAAGAAAACATAATTTAGCTGTCTTTTAAATGTTTTGTTAAAGGAATAGAAAATAGTGAATCTTAACAGCTTTTAAAATATAATTCATAATTGAAAAGCTATTTTAATGTGTTGGCTCCAAACCAACAGCCCGACAATAATTTATTTTCCATATATTGTTATCTTTAAAATTATTTGAATCCTAGATAAATGGAATGAAGAGTTATTATTTTAATTTTAAGAACCCCAAAACCTCTCAGAAAATGGCTTAAAATATATAGGCAATTTAAATATCTTTTGAATATCTATTTTACTCCTTGGTCCAAGGCAAACAATGGCACTATTAGCAAGAATACATTACTATGCTTGGCGATATTTCATATGGTATTTGACAATCCATAGGGGCTACTTCTCCTTCTCCATAAATAAGATATATAATTTAATGGGTCTTTTTTATCTTACACATCATAGCAAATCTACAAGAACATCACTTAACCTCCTCTAGCCATCTTTCACCTGCCATATTCTCATAGACATGAATAACCTAAAATTATAATACTTTTGATTTTTGTATTATGAATATGTATTTTCACATGTTAAACGTTGTCCCATCCACAGCAGATTTCAGACTGTCAAATACATTCAAACTACTGATTTGAAGAATGTATAAGACTTCCAAACATCTTGGGGATATGTAAAACATTATGAAATCAAGTGACTGTGAGCTATGACCCACATACTTCAGCTGTAAATTTCCAAAGTCAAATGTGTACTGGAAATGTTATGCTAATAGTTTCTTGCTCCTTCTCAAGTACCAGCCTCAGCAGAACAACATGACAGGTGTCACATGCCATGTTTTGTGAGCCACAGCATTGCCGATAGCAAGAAAATGCCAGTCAGGCAATTGATCACCTATTTCCTATTGATGACTACACAAAAACTCAACAAACCTACATTCTTAATTCTTTCCAAACTTTCATAGCAGTTAGTCTCAGAATTAATGTAAACCCTTCCCTCTTTCTTAGAAGTTTGGAAAACATAAGGAAAGCTCTTAAGTGGGTGTAGTTTGGCATAGGTTTTAAAAATGACATTTTTACAAATGGCATCCATGTCAAGTTATATTACTTGAGAACCTGGTTCTCATTTTTAAAAATGCAGAATGCTTAGATAGATTACAGCCATTTGCTTAGCTGATATTTTTTCTGACACTGTATGATTATTTGTTACTTAAAGAATCAATCCTCTTTGTTATACTAGGCAAGAAAATGATGAATGCTTTAAAAATATGAACTTGTATAAAGCTATAAAAAGTGGGGGGAAATGGAGTAGTTGTATTCTGCTTTCAAGGCTACTTTAAAGCAAGGCTTTACTTGAAATCTTTTCCCTATGATTTCTTTTCTGCACAACCTTCAGACACACACCTGAGATTATGTATGGTTACTCAGACAAGCTTCAAAAAATCTAAATCTTGTGATTTTACTAACTTGGTAAAGTACTTATTTTATGATTTATTGCTATTCACTTTCAAAAAGTGAAGCATTTTATGTGTGATTTCTATTGTGATAATGATGAGAAACACCAGCCAAGATGCTATGTGAATGCAGAACAAGGAAGTTGGTCTCAAGAAATAGACATGTGTACAAAAGAATTTCTCTTCCCATTGCAGCTGTTCAGTATCATACAGATGCCAATTCTAAGACACTGAGAATTGTGATGATCACGTTTTGCAGGTGCTCAAAACGGACACAGCTGCTTTTAAAAGACATGGATGTTTTCAAATTATCTGTGTTTCCTAGTATGTTTTACAGCTCTCTGGTCTCCCACATCTGTGTTACCCACTTAAATTGCAAATTATTTGGTGCTGTTGTGAAAGAGTGCTGCATATTTGCCCAGTATGTGTGTTCTTGGATTGTGACTTAGCAGTTCTGTAGTAACCAATCAACAGAAATTTTGGCTTAATGATGTTATAACAGAGAAATATTTGTCAAGATACGGTAGGTTAAATGAACCTCATAATATCAGTGTATCATAGCAATATCTAAAAGTCAGAAAATTTTCTCTCCAAATTCTTTTCCCAGAGCAGAACCAGCTAAACCTGTGTTAGTCCTGAGACATGTGTGCCTAGTGTGCTCCTGAAGACTTTCATTCATAGAGAAGCTGCTATCTCTCCCAAAGATACGTTCTACTTTAGGAATATTGTTCATAATACCCAATCTGTCTGTCCTTGGCTGTGATTTTAGTGAATTGCTTTCCTCCAATTGACAACAGATAGTAAATTCTGTTTTCTTTTCTGTTTGGTCTGGTAGAACATGCTTTCTAAATCTTGGATCACTCTTCCTCTTGTCTAGATTGTCCCAAGGATTCATCCCTTTCTTGACTGTGGGACCAAACTCACATAGCATGAGTTAAAAGAAAAGGATTTTTTTATGTGTCCAGATTGTGCTTTCTATGGCATTCCCTTTTTTAGTAGTGTCATGCTCCTCATAGCACTAGTTTGTCATAACTACAAATACTAAAGTGAAACATTTTTATAACATAGCTATTTATTCTCTGAGTTAATATTCCAGCATAACTCTTCATGCTTCTGAAGACATTCACTGTAGTATTTCTAAAAAGAACACCTCTTTGTCAAGAACATTTGATTTATAACCCTGTTTTACTGTTTACTTCTGGTTACTTAAGCAGCACACTCTTCCCATCAGACAAACCATTAGCCTAAGCCTCAGTGTTATCTCAGAGCTCAGGTATCATCTCTATTTTTCTTGGAAATACATGCAATTTAATCTGTATTCCTTCGTAATAAGGACACAAGGTAATTAGGTAAGCCAGGGGGTTTGTGTTTTGACAAAGATATAAGTGGGGTAAAGTAGAATTAGTCAAATTCATGGATTAAGCCCTAGTCTCTAGTCTTTGCCTCTAGAGATTTTTAGGGTACACGTTGCTGTAATCCGTAAATAAATACTGTAGTGTATGTGGTCTCCCATAATACTTCCATATTATTATGCCTGTTTGGCTCCTGTACCAGTGACAATTATAAAAAGAGGGTTAGACAAACTTTTAGTGTGACCTAGTTTTACAATTTTAACTAGGATTCCCTATCCAAATGAAACCCTACTGATGCAATGAGATATATAAAATTCGTGTAGTGAAAATGAAGACTATATGAAGCACAATCAGAAAAAGCCTGAGAGGATGAGACCTAAGACTATGTAAATGTAACTGTAAATGTAAATCTAAATGTAAACTATTTAGTAAAATATAAAAATAATAATGTTAATGACACTGGTGATACAGTTAATTATATATCCAAATCAGTAGCAATATAAGCTCATGCACTATACAAAGAAAAATATATTCAGAAGTATCATTTATTTCACTGAGATGAGAACTTGAACTATGGAAAGCATTTATGCTATTATAAAATAAAAAGCTTCTTTCTGTTAACGTTACTCTTTTGCATACTATTATCATTGCTTATTATTGCATACCCATTTCTTGGAAACTTAATAGGACAGATATTGGCAGGATTTAAATTTTGTGATGGAAATGCAAGATCCTGAAACTGTTACATATTAAGGACACTTCCAGTGAACGGTTCCCAGCAGAATCAAAGAGAACCTCTCAGGCCCAGTGTCATCAGTAGACTGACACAAAAGAGACTGGTCCTGACAGAGCATTGCTCTTGCTTGAGCAGTCCCACACAGAGACTGAAAAACAAACAACCTTGTCAACAAACAAAGTCATAGTGGCAGATTTACCCACGAGCTGGGTGTGCTCTGAGTCATGCTCTGAGTCATGGAAGGAAATATGCTGTTGCCCAAAATTTGCTCTCTGTTTCTGGAGAAAATTTTAATGCATTCGGTCCTGACTTGCCACTTGTCTCTTTACACAGGATTTGATGGCAATTCCTAATTTTCATGGCCTTTGAGAGATTCACTGCAGGTGAAATCCCTTGTGGCAAAAAAGATCTCCTTCCCAACTTCTTGACTTCTTGTTCTCACATCAGGGTGATTTACAGAATGAGCAGTATGTACTACTTGTATTGTCTTGCTTCCTGCAGTGGGGTTTTTGAACAATATGCTCAAGTACTTCTTATTTACTGTTCTCACAAGCAAACAACCTTAAATCTCAGAGTATTATGAAGCCTTAGGAAGCCTAATATGCATAATAGAACTGGCACTGCAGACTCACAAGTCTTTTAGGTACCTTTACTTCAAAACTTGTTCATATAGAAGAGGACCACACATTTCCTCCCTCTTTTTTTATTCTAACACAGAAGATAGCCATGATAGTTTCCTTTAATAGACCAAGAGTTTTCATTTTATGCAGGAGTATATTCATGTTTAAAAATAAGCTTGAAGATTTATGGCATTTTACTCTAAATTCAGTAAACTAAATATGGTTTATATGCTCCAGATGATTAAGGGTTTTCTACACTTATTTTATATATATATATATATATATATATATATATATATATATATATATATGTATATGTATATGTGTATATATACTTCATAAAATATCCAGCTGAAACAAAAACATGAATAAATCATTAATTAAAGCTTAAACGTTATACATATATAATCAACAGGCACCAAAATATATTCACTGAAGAACAATAAACTAAAAAAGGGAAAGATTTGTAAAATATATAATGGGCATAATGAGCAATAGGCTCTCACTTCTCTAAGTGTAGCACATATATATATCTCTCCAGGATGTTTTCAGTATGAGTAGGAAGATTAATGTATAGTTGGAAAGCCATGACACTACTCGAAGTTGGAGAATAGGATGATGTTCACTCAGAGAGAAGCCATGTGTCTGATAGCATAGCAGTTATTAGAGCAGGAGAAAAATGCTCAGATGAACAAAATACTACTGGACAGAAAAGCACAAATCTGTATTTATAGTCCACTATAGTTAGCTTTGAAACTGGTAAATTAAAAAAAAAATTAAAACTATCAATAAACTTTTCAGTTCCCAACCATCAGAGTAGGATTTTATCAAACTTCCCACTTCCGTATCAAAAAATAAGTTTTTCTCCCTTACGGTTTGAAAGTAAAAGATATGAGCTTGCAAACAGCCTGAAACAATGACTAATAGTGATTTGTGTTGCCCCAAACATTTCACTTAATTTTGCACCTGACATAAAAAAGGCAATTGGAAAAGCACTTTGTATATGACACAAGGAGAAACCCATAATATGTCAGTCTTCAGGTCTGTGCTCTCTTGCTGTGTTTCTTGTTCTACACATATGAAAAAGAACTTTGCTTTTTGTCTCTGATATGCCAGGGTGCAGCAAGGAGCAGGGGCCAGACACATGTCACCCATCACATCTCTTCACAAGGGCAGAGGTAAGCTAGTACTGAACTGAAAATTAGTCTGGGGCCAAGTATTAGCATGGGGTTGACATACACATAATTACTTTTTTTCTTCTTTATAGAATATCAACAGATATACCATTAAACACATTGCAGTAGTTAAATGAGTTTTTCTGTCTCTGTGGTTAGCAAACAATTTTTTACTGCAATCTAGGTTTTTATAAAATGCCTGCTGACATGCAGTTAGTTATCAAGGTCCATGCGACAAGTCAGAACCTAAAAGTGAAAAGGAAAATAGACATGGAACAAAAAATACCAAAATGTTTTTACACAACATATACACCTGAAACCATTTGGAAAAGCAAAAATCCACTGATTTGTGCAAATAAATGGAATTGCACTTACATGAACAGACACACTATCTTTAATTGCTCATTCTTTGTGGGCAAAACTATGCCATAACTGTAAATGTATATTTTTATACACTTAATACATCCTGCCGAGAAATTTATGAAATGCTGTCTGCTCCTTGAAAAACTGGGTGGGGATATCTACTCAGTCTGCTTTTCTCCTTTCATACGTTCTGTTCTGTAATTTTATTTCCTCCCCTGTATGCACTCTCAATAAAGGCCTCAACATTTCTAAAGAGTAAGCTAATTTTTCTAGCATCTATAAAAGGGATACCATTTGCAAGATGATTAATTAAAAAACCCCACAGAATGGTTTATACAACACTTTTAACTAATTTCCTAATGTAATATCTACATCCCACAGTTTCAGTTTATCTTCATTAGGAAAGAAATGAGAATGTATAAAATCACCCATGATTTTGTTTTACTGAAGGCCTGGAATTGCAGCATGTATGAGATTTGCACATGCTGCATCAAGGTACAATAACTGAAAGAGCAATACCCATCTTGAACATTGCCACATTGACTTACAGAATTGTGCCCTTGAGAAAAAGACCGTGAGGAAAAATGGAGAACCACGCAGTGACAAAAATGAAATAGAACTGTCATCTGGCAGTTCTTCATAGTCCATCACGTAAACTATTACAGATATAAGAAGAGCCACAGAGCGCTTGGGCAAAGGTTGTTAAACCACTACTCCAAGGTCAGGTCACTGCACATTGCTAAGATTGTTAGTAAAAGATAAACCAGTTTTCACTATGAAACTCGACATTGCCAGTTTTCAGCCTCACCTATGCAATACTATATGCTTGCAGCTAGGGACACAGCTGAATAAACTAGTAACACAAGAGTTTACAAGAACAGTTCTCATTGATGTTAAGAGCATTTAATACTGAAGAATCAATGTTTTTATCAAATAATGTGAATGTGATTTTCATGTTACTTTACCTACATTTTTATTCTGTTAATATATTCTGTGCTAATTCTGTGTCTATCTTTAAAAGAGAAGTCTTTTTCATAGTGAGATTATTTCTTTGGAAGGTACAAACTAAAAGGTCAGCCCAAGATGTAATTGACCCCCAATGACCAAAGTTTAGATCCAGATCAAGAGATTATCTTGAAAAAATAGTACCTTTAAAATTTAGTATATTTGAGTTCTTTTTATTTGCCATTTTATTTTTCAAACATTTTGGGTAACCTTGATAATGATTCTCAATTTTCTTTGTAAGGATAGTGATTGGAAGCTTATTTAAACAAAGATGAAAGTTGCTTTTTTCCCGTACTCCCTTGTCTCAAAGAGCTAGTCATTTCTGTTAGTATGAGCCAATATGAGACACATGATTAAATCATGAGAGACAGCAACACAGACAATGTGCAGATGCCTCTGATCTCAGTGAAGAAGGAGAGATGCTGGTCAGCCTTTTCCTGACACAAGTAAAATTCAACAAATACAAAACAGAGATGCAGAAACTCCTGCCTTTAAGCTATACATGAATCAGAATTGCCAAATGCAGACAGGACCCTAATTTTCAGAAATCCAGTGCTCGTCCAGTTACAAATGAAGCTATTGATTTTCAGCAGCTCTAAAAATTCAATCCCTTAGAATTTTACAGGGGCACTGATGGATGTTAATGTAAAGCAAAGTACTTGGTCTATTGCCATAACAGAAAATGAAGTGCTGAAAACTATGTCTGGTTAGAATACCTTAGCATTCTCAAAATATTGGTTAATTTAACCACTGTCCTGTCTAACCATAAATGTGCTTGTGGTTGCTTGTCAGTTATTCCTGGCTAGTGCTTTGAACCTCAGGCATAGTTTAAGAAACCAAAGAAGGATTATGGAGGATTCTGCTCAATTTTTATCATTAAATAGAATAGGAATAAAGCATACTGCTAATCTGACTACAGAAATTGGTACGTCCCTATGCACTATACCCCCAGAGAGCAAGTATGAGATAAACAGACATAAAGAGAGGTACAGAGCAGAGGCTGCTTACATGCATACAGCAAGTCTCTGCTTTCCAGTTCAATTTGGGTTTTCTTTGTTGTTTTGAGTTCGGGGTTTTTTTTCTCCAAGAGAATATAAAAAAAATCATTGACCAAGAATTCTGCCTTATATAGTCTGTAATGTTTATCAGGAAAAAAAATTATCTATCTGAAACAAGAAGCAGGGGATTTTATCAATCTGATCAGCCTCTCTAGTGCTCAAATTCCAGTGTGCCAACCAGACATTATGTGATTAGTATTTAGCACACATACTTAGAACCAAAAGAAAAATATCCCTGGATTATTATCTGTAAGGGAGAATTTCAACTGCTTAGCAATGTTCTTGTTACTATCCTATCTTTGATTCTTACCCCATCATTCATAGTGAGTGGATCACACCACCATTAGTGTTTCAACATTGTCTGAATTAAATCAGATAAGTGGTTTAGCTAGAGTCTAACTGTTGCCTTCTACAGAGTACATGGACCTTAATAAGACTGCTAGCTATCATAATTCTTTTACCTCACTTACTTTACCTTACCTTACCTTACTTTTAGAGGATAAATTCTCAGAAGATGGTACAGTTTAGGTCTATTTTTCCCTTCCCCAAATACTTTCATTTACAGCCACGCTTTATATATGTATTGAGATGGGGTTTTTTTCAAAATTACTCTTGTGCAATTGTTCAGATCTACTTGAATTTTCAAGTAAAACCATATCCTAAATATTATAGCACAATAAAGCATGCATTTAAGTTGCCATAGAAGTTTGATTTTCATACTGTGAACTTTCAGAAGTAGTTAATATAAAATGTTTTACATGAGGATATTGCAAATATTAAGAGATTGAGTCTTTGTTGCCTTACACTGTTTTTGTACCAGCATGATATGATGATAAAAACCAAAGACAACTCAGTCTCTGAGAAAGCAATCTCCTCTGGATGCTTGACAACTCAGAGCTTTTCTGCTTCTACAGTGGACATTAGCACTGACAGTTTGATATTTAGTGCATTATATTGAGCAAGGGAATTTTTGAAAGAGATGTGCATAACGTAAAATATATAAGCAGCCCAGAGCACAATCTGGAATATATGTGAGCACCCGCAAAGAAAGAAGCTGAAAGTCTTATGGTAAGTCACCTTTCTGTTTTCACAGTTTCCAAGGCCCAGTAACTACTGAGTTATTCCAGACAACAGATCAGATTCATTATCAATGGGAAGTCTTTTACTTGCACTAATTCATAAACTTGCAGTGGGACCAGCTATGAATGATAAGTGAAAGGGTGGGTAAAATATTTTTGTTACATTCCACTTAAAGTTCTATTAAGAATTTAAGTAAACTCAGTATTACCACAATTATAATTAGATAAATTCCCTTTAGTGAGGATGATGACTTTAAGTCTCAGAAAAAAAACTGTTTGACCATGGTACTAAAAGTAAATATCATTGTTTCCTTATCTAGCTGATGATCAATGTCTATGTTATACTATTAAGAAAAGCACGGAGAAGTAGTGAAAAAGGTGCTGCACTGAGCATTCCAGGCAGATGGAATGTGTCTTTCCATCCGGTCTGAAAAAAGCCTCACAGAGCATGGCAATTTCAGGAGCATCAGGGTCCTGGATTTTCCTGTTGGCCAGCTCCAAGAGATGACATGCAGAGGACTTTGGGTGACACCAGTTCTACTCTGAGGCTCCTAAATTTTCTAGTGTAAAGCCTTATAAAATAAGGGTATTGTTACCCTTGTAAAATCAATCATGGTTCAGCCCTGCTACTTTGGCTAAGAAGAAAAGGACTCTGAGAAAGTGACTCAGCTGAACTGGAGGTAGAAAAACTAGTTATATAACCATTACAGGCCCACATCATCATTTATGGTGATTGGTTGAATTATATTTGTTATACTTAAATGGAATATAACTGATAATGGGCTAACTGCTTTTAAAGGCCTGGGTTTTGCAATATATTGGCTCTCCTTTGCACCAGCCTGGAGACTCTGAGTTGCTTTGCTACATACATTCTAGCATATTACAGAATAATTTACCAAAAAAGACTGTTCTGTAATCTGAAGATTATCTAAAATTAAGAACGGCAATATTTTTCATTATATTTAAAATGAAAATTACATTTACCCTGGTTTATGTTTGGAATCCTCCTGTTGCTGGCTCTTCTATATTTAGAATTTCTTAGATCAACATACCAGCCAAAACACAGGTCAGGGAGAAAAGATTCAACATAAAGTTTGCACATGATGCTTATTCTGGGTATGTAGACAACTATGTGCTAATTTCTGTCGGAAGCCACCCACACATAATCCTGCAGTCAATCCCTGGACGTCACACGATCTCTCTTTTTATTCAAAGATTTAATTTGATTTTTAATTTTTTAAAATTTATTTTATTTTATTGTTTTTAGTTCTGTACAAATTCTATTTTTAAGAGTGCTTTGATAGTTTCTTTCTATTTTAAATAAAAAATCATGAGGCAAATCACTGAACCTCCAAGGAAAACTAGGACAAAATTTTATGTTTATAGGCAGCTTCTTTGAACAATTAAAGGTACCTTCTTAATGAACTGGCCTACTGGTTTGAAACTTTGTGACATGAATTGTCAGTATCTCTTCAATTTATTAGCCTTCATCTAGCTGGGGAAAACATAGGCCTTGCACTTACACTGTTCTTTTTTCTTCCTTGAACCTTGTATTTTTATCTTTAGTAATTTAGTACAACATTATGCTGCTTCTGTATGTTGTCTATAGGTGGAATAATTTAATATTTTATTTTCTTAAACATTTCCCCGTTATTTACACAAGTAGCTTTGACTCTGTCAAATAAAAACAATCATTGTGGCTTTGCCTTTTATAGTTCCCACAGCTTCGTCACCTGCATAATTTCTGCCTCTGTCCTGGCCTTTACATATTGACAGTGATTGTTTCAGTAGGGGACACGCTGTTTGAATTATTTAAAGATGAGATTTTATCTGATCTTTTGAGGGTCTTACCAACACCTATTTCTAATGGCCTTGCTCAATTTCCTTGTATTAGGTAAAGTAATGTAAGGTGCAAGTCATTCATGTCTTCTTCATTCAATAGAGTAACCATCCCACTAATTAGGAATCACAGTTCTTCTCAGCCATAATATGTTCCATCTACTACTCAGCCCCTGCACCTTCCTAAAATAGGAAGGGAGGTCTTGCTCCATGAAGAGAGTAAGAAGCCAGAGCTAGATGTTTAAGTTTAGCTGTTCAAGGGCTGTTATCCTTCCCATTTGGGAATGAACCTGGCTGCTAGTGGCTCCTTCAGCCAACACAAAGCCTAAGCTTTCCTGGAGAAACTCCAGTCCAGCCTCCTGAGATTATCCAGGTTATCTGACTCAGGGCATCAAGTGTTTAAATTTGGTTTTGTCATTGTATTCTTCTAAGACTAGCCAGAGGATATGTTGATAGTATCTTAAGGAAAGCATTTACCCAGGCCAAAGACTAACCTTAATCTTCTTGGATCTTTCTGAGGGACAAGCAAAGAGTTTAGGAGCCAACAAGTTTATTTCCTCTGGCTAAAAGCATAAAAGAAGTTTCCAAGATGTAATCGCTTCTTGTCAGATACTCAAATGTCTGTGTCTGAGTTTTGCAGTGCAGTATTGATTGTGCAAACACTCATGTGTGGCTTGTTTCTATATATGTTTGGTAAGAGGCCAATTAAGATCTTCTCACATTTGCATTGCAGGTTAAAGTAATATAATTTATCCAAACAAGTTTTCACACTGACAAAGTAAAAAGCTAGGCTATTTGTTTAAAGGAGGGTAAGGATGAAGAAAAAGAAGTTTACCTTTGAAATAATTTTGCTCCTTTAGTAACATATATATGACCACATCTTTTTGGCACAATCAGATACTGCACAGTTAACTACATTATCTTGTTAGGACAGTTATATTCTCTCATATGACAATGACTTGCAGTATGTAGTCACTGCCTTCTGGGGAAAGGAAAAAAACCCAGCAATTACTGTGCAGTACTCGAATCTGCCTGCCAACAGCAGAACAGTGATTTGTGAGACACATCAAGAGCTTCTGGCAAGATCAATCTAGTGAGATCCCTCTGATAGAGGAATAATGAGTTGACAAAGACCAATGTTCAGTTGGGCCCAAGTCCAATAAGATTACTGTACAGCATCATCAATATTGTCTGTGTTTGGAACTGACACAATCAGAATGGAATCAATTGTATTTTCCACAGCACTGTCACACATGATTTTTACCTTTGGCTCACAACACTGCAGAGAAGCTTGCAGATGTTGGCAGATTTTTGCTAACTTATGGGATGTCATTATTAAGTAGGAACTGTGCACTACAGTAATTTGTGGTTCTGTGTGTTCCATCATACGGTCTCTGTGTTTAGGAGGGAGGAGAAGGAAAAGATGCAGTAGCCGGAGGGATTTGTCTGTTATCATCCTCATTGTACTGTGATTGTTGAAAATACCATGTGATCCTAAAGATTTAGATTGTTTTTCAGAGAAGGACTAATTTGAGCTGTTTAGCAAAGTGGTTTTGCTCAAGCATGAGCAAATTTCTCTCTTTAACAAAAAAAAAAAAAAAAAAAAGAAAAAAAGGAAAATGTTTTGATTATTATCTGACAAAAGATTTAGGAGAGAGATTACCCCATTTGTGAATAATAGATGCTATCCAAGGCCTTGCAATCTATATTTAAAAAAAGATTTTCTGGAAACAATTTTGCTTGGTCTTGTGACTGCTAGATTCTGTCACAGAAATCTGTCATCTATACTTGCTGAGTAATCCACTTATATCTAGGCATTCTGCATACAATATAGCTCAGCATACTCCATAATGGGTAATAATACAGTATCCTGTGAGTTAATTAAAATTAGACTTTCACTTATGAAATTAAGATATTAATCTTATTAGTTAGCCATATACCAAATTTCAATTTAATATTTATTAAAAACAAAGAGACAACTAAAAGTTCAGGTTTCCTCTTCAAATATGTAAGTTTCTTTGGATGCTAAAATCTTTCTTTTTCCCCTTTTGATCATATCATTATCTTCATTACTTGTTTCTGTACAGTGTGTATGCTTCTTTTTGAGAATGGGATTTTAATTTTCATGAAAAGTAAATTTGAAAGCCCTGAAGACAGAAGTCACATTTTGATTTGTAAAATACAATAATGCAGATATCACAAGAATAATTTCCACATAAATCTGCACAGTAGAATTTATTGATGTTCACATAAAGTTGTTTTGATACATTTCGGTGTTTGTCTAATAAGAAATACTACTTCAGACAGAAGACTTGATTAGTGTTAATGAATATTGTATTTGATTTCACTGTAGTCAAGAGTTTGATTTTGAAGACAAGAGATAAATGACTTTGTATTGCACTTACTAGAAGCAAAAGGACAGCAAGCTATTTTAGAAATATCATTTAAGAGGAGTCAAAAAATAGTAAAATTTAACCATCATCAATTTGCTCAGAACTTGATTCAGTATACTGAAAATGAACTTTGGGACACCCATTATGCCAAATAATTTTTTTTTAATCTCTCTGGTTTGTTAATATTACTTATCATATCAGACACAATTTTTTTTAGTAGCATTTCTTCTGTGGGTTATATTGTTTTATATGAAAATAAGGGAATTCCCTCTGGGGAAATTCCAGATAAAAATTTAGTGTCCCCCCAAAAAAATGAGACACTTCCTGCCCAAGACAATTACAAAATTGGGCTAAAATGCATTTATACTTAGTAGTGTAGTTAACTTCTAATGTAAATACTTTTTTGTCTGAAACTTCAGACACTCACTGGGATGTGTCCAAAAGTAGAGGGAGGATGCTGGCAACACACAGCTGTATCACTTACATGCTTTCTTACTTACTGAATAATTATTTTCTGACTTCCATTTCCTTCTTTTTACAAAGTTTAACTGAAAGGTTATTTAGAGGATCAGATAGTTAAAAGACACATTCTGTTTTCTGAAAAGTGTAATATACACTTTAATATAACAAGAAGAATAATATAAGCACATAAACTATTCAGAATTTTCAAATATGGAAGGTTTTCAAAATATATTCATAGCAAGTTTCATCCAATGAAGCATTTAAATTAAAGATAAAAATTAAAGATCAGCTTACTTTTTAAAAACACAGCTAAATGTAAACATATTTAAGAAATATAAAAAAAAATAAAATATATAAAACCAGTATTATTTCAAAACTTGCTTTTGCCAGAACATAGCAGAAATTTTTATGCATGAGAAACAGGCAAACTCACTAAAAATCAGGACTAAATTCCCATCACACCAAATCTTTCCTATGTTCACTTTTTTTTGGTTAATTAAATTTTAATGCTACAGAAGTTAGTCAAAATATAATTTACATTACTTTCTATATATTGTATTATGCAACTTAATAATCATAGCATTAATATATTCTGTACTTAACGTACTCATTGATATCCATTTATTTCTCAGCAGCTGCAAATGAAGTTTTGTCACACACTGAAACTTCCTGATACAAAAAACACAACAATTATTTCACTGAACGTGGAGGTTATGCAAAATTTCAACAGATCTGAAGGAATAAAGACTGCACTTACATCTATCTGACTGAAACACAAGCCAAACAAGTGAACATTAGAGTGACAAAATAGTATCTGCCCTTTGGGAAACATTTACTCAAAGTGCCTGGAGAGTGAGGGGTTGTTTATTTGTGTGTGGGTTTTTGCTCTTTTTCTTCCTCCTCTTCTGTATCTTGTGACCATTCCTTTTAGCCAAAGGTGTTTCATGCCTCTTGGTTGGTATTCTCCCCCTGGCTAGGTTTTTAAGAACAGCTCCTGTGATGCCTCAGATTACTTTTGATAAGACATAAATCACCAAGTTTTTAAACAGTACATCTAATTCAAAGGACGACTGCTCATTCTGGGGATGGTTAGGGAGGCATGTTGATGTCACTTGCTGCACTGGGACCTAATTGTGATTTTAAATGACAATAATTTATTAAGTTTATTTTTTATGGACTGCACATGGCCCTAAATAAATATAAATTTATGAATAGTGATTGTGTACCACAAATGACTCTTTTCTGTTGTCAGACAATGTGTGATTTCTACTATTGCCCGGACTTCAAACAATAAATATAAAAGTGCAGTCATAGATATATAAATTAGGTCATGCTATTCAGAGGGTTTTATTGAGAATTCAACCATTCTTGGTTTTTCCTTCTTTTCTTTTCATATTCTACTATATCATAAGAAACCCCATTTTGATGTGTACATTTTGATGTGTCTCTTCATATTGTTATGGTGTGCATATCCTTTATTCTCTTTTGCTGTTCATCTGTCTCTCCCTTTTCCCCCTTTTTTTTTTTAATGTGACACCTCTGAGCTGGTACCCATGGCAACACCCACTAGCAGGGCCGAGCCTAGGAAGCTGCTGCAGCTCCCCATCACTCAGTTCTGACAATGCCAGTCATTAATCTAGCAGTGACTGCTTACCCAGATCTCTACAGGTCCTCTTCTGGTCTTGCTTCCTTCCAGCAGTTGCTGCCCTGTGCACAAAGATTCAAAAGATTGCTGTTAATGATTTTCCTTTTGTTTAAAATAGCTCAGACTGGCAGGTCTAATCCACTCTCAATGGCACTGAATGTTAAATTATAGGGCAATCACTGTGTGAAATAGCTTCTTGAATTTCAAAATCCTGCTCAGAGTTTTTCTAGTACCTTTAATTATAAAATAATAGGAAAATCAAATAAAAATTGGTATTACTTAGGTCTAAATTGTATTCATGAACGTAGATTGCAACCTATAAAAATGTCCCCAAACACTTTCAATGAAATTGTTTGGTTTTTAGTCTTTAAAGCATTGTTTTTGTAGGTCTTTTAAGTAATAAGTGGTATGTTGTAGTTTAGCATCTTGCACATATTTTGACTACTTCCATACAGATAGGTCTAAGCCTGATGTACAAGGGAGCTCAACTTCCATTCCAGCAGAGCTCTTGACCTGTCCAGGTATGCAAAAGATACATTTCATTCTGAGATTAATCTTTGAACGAGATTTTAAATGAGGCTAAAGAGGTTATGGACACAAAACCCACTATAATATAATAGAAATTCTCTCCCTAGACCCCTTAGGTGTTTCTGAAATTGCTACTTCAATTTTAAGAGTCAAATTCAGGATGGAAGAATTACATTTTGCATTCTGTTGGTTACATCTCATGCATTTAAATTCTGTGAAGTTAAGCCTTGGACATTTGTCTAATGTCACATATGTCATGTAAATAAAGTGTTTAATTCAATGAATGAAAAGTTTATAGATAATTTCTACCTATTGGTGCATATCATAATCCTTACATTATTAGGTAGATGGAAAATTTTGGTACAAATCAATCAATTTTGCATTATTCAGGATCAGTTTAAATCATTTCCAAGGCACCATGCACATGCTTCTTTTTGCCACTATGGGATTTAGCGAGGCTCTTTGGCTATGATGTGTGTCTGTGGTCATAACTGCAGTTGAATCCATTGAGATCAAAAATGCAGATGTGCTGAAAAGTCCTGGGAATGGCTGAGGGATTTAAACCCATACACTACCTACCAGGTATTTAAAAAATCAGATAAATGCCATTCTAAAACATGGCCTTGCACTGGACGCCCATTTGAACTCCAAAGACCTATTGATTTTAGACAATGCAGTATAGAAAACTTTGTTAAATTCTTCTATTCCAACTTAGCAGAAAATCTGTGTCCTTGTACTGAATTGTTCTTTCAAACTGTGCAAAATATTCCAGAATATCTTTTTGTCAAAAAAGTTTTACAAAATATTTCTTTCAGGTGATACTGCCAGGCAAATATGAAGGACACTTCTTCAAATTTAAGATAAGTGTCTATCTTGACAGTTTAGAGGTGTCTTCAAATCACATTGGGGAAAATCTCTTAGCCTTGATGATTTGGCTGGTGTGATTTTCAGACTGTTTTAATAAATAAGAAGTGAATGATGAAAATGAAAGTTGAACCCATTTGTTGGGGGGACAATTTGTTGGAACAAAGAAGACCAGAAATGTATATAATCACAAAATAGCAGACATTGGAATAAAAATTCCAAGATGCATTTACTCTAAATGGAAGAAGGAATTCAAATATGCCAAATGCAGTTAAAAATTCATCTTAGGTTGAATGATAATGTATGTTCAGTTTTTCTGTTAAAGACAGATTTATCATTGATATTTGGGGCAATATTATTAGATCATTGTAAATACAATCTCTTATGCTGAAAAAAAAAGGGAAAAAAATCTATGTCTTAGAAAATTATTCCACTCTTCTGTGGCTCTGGGGATATGCAACCAGAAAACGTGTTCCGAATTTTTTGCTATGAAAATGGCATATAATTTCATGCAAGGCAGATCGTTGTACCTGTTTTAATTTTTAATTTCTAAGTAGGAAAAGGTGGATAAATTCCTCACTGAATAATTTACTAATTAAATATTTTTACCACTACTTATGGTATAGATCTAGTATATGTATTATCCATTATATGTCTGCTTGAATGTGCCACCTGAATTGTACACTCAAACTTCAATACCCTAGGTAGTAAAGAGCCACATTTTCAACTTAACTGTAGATGTGCTTTTTGGGTTGACTACACATCAGGTTGCACAAATTTAGGGTAGATATGGGAACATACAGCTTAAAATTAATTTTGGAACAGTCAGAAATTTAGGAAGGACTTTTTCACACTTCACCACCTGAAGCTATGAGAACAATGTCATATCGTGGTCAGTCCAGCAATTATGCAATAGAGCTTTTCAGTGTGTAACCTCCCAGGTATTAGCTGAGCACTAAGATTTGTCCTGACAAATGATCTGGCATCACTTTCTAGATATGGAGAATATCCGAGGCTGATATGGGACTTGAGTTAGAGCATTTTTAGCCCAATTATCTAAGGTCACTTATGTGTCTGAAGGATCAAAAAGCTGTTTCATTTATGAAATATGGCCTAGAACTTTCTTAGAACAATCCTTAGAAAGTATCATGAAGGCAGATTCTGCTAACTAATTCAGTAAATATGATGGACAAATAATAAATTATACTTCTTATTTAAAACATTTTTTCTCTCAGTAGCTGCATAAATTTAGAGAAATGCTGTTCCTTGCATATGGTTTTCATTTTAAAGGCAGAAAACCAATTTTTAATTTTTTTTTTCTGTAATGAAATTGAATTGGACATCCCTCATAAATCTTGTAACTTTAGTGGGCATTACTCATTTCACCCAAAAGCACGGATGGATGTTTTAGAGTTTCTCAGTCATTAAAATGAAAGCAATCTCAATATTACTTTCCTAGTAGCCAGACCCTTACTCATGGTGAGCTGTGCCTTCATCTGTAATAGGTCCTATTGATTTCAGTGAAAGTCTTTGATTCCTAGAGCATTGCTAAACAAAAGCCAAAGTGGTAAAGTCTGTCCCTCATCCTTTCAACATGTTTTCATAAACACATTATAAAACCTCTTCCTTAACATCTTTAATTATGTTTCCATTAAAAACAGTCCTTCTAAACACATAGTAGATCAATGAAAAATCTTTGATGGAAACACCACACCTAGAGATTTAAAATACATTTATAGCATCTCCACGTTTTCTGGCTGAACAAAAAAGGATTTTGGACAGGATTAAAAATATAGTTTTATTCTTGTTACTGATATTGAATGGATCCCCTGTGAAAAGCCTACTCAGACTCAGTAGTCTTACAGAGTAGTGGAACTTGCATAATTGAGTCAGTGCAGGATCAGGAAGTGTATTACAGACAATAGTTTTGCTAGTTTACAGATTCTATAATATACAGGGTGGTAAATTATGTTCAAGAGTAATCTCAAAATCAAAGGAAGCTCTTTGTATAACAAATAACTCTTTATACTAGGTGGAAACTAATTAGTTCCAAATTCTGATCAAATCATGAGATTACATCTACATTAATACAAATTAATTTATCAGAATGAATGCTAATAGAATTAATTATAATTAGACACTGTTGCACTGGGTGAAATATTTCATAATGGTCCCTTTCACATTAGTAGTAGATTATGTGCATATTTCAAAAATATAAAAAAGCAAGAATTACATTTAACATTTTTTATGGTGGTGGCATGTCAAAGAAGCATGACATGAAATTCTGAGTCTAGTTAATGGTCCAAATGAACTTTTTTCCTGTTTAAAGCTACTCTGCTAAACTCCCTTGAATATTTAAAACCTGTTTATTTTTTGAAGAAGAGAGACAAGATGTCTAAATACTGTCCAAAATCTAGGAGAATTGACACGCTCTCTGCTTTTTTTCATATACTCTGACTTACAGCCCCCACAATGCTTGATGCTAAATCATGATATAATGAGTACTGAATTACTTAGGCCTTTTCCAATTTCCATAGAAAATGGACTTTAATTCAAAACTATGCCTGGTTAATTAAACTTTCCATGATCTAATTTTATCTAATTATTTCTATAAATTGAGATGTAACCAGAGTTATATCCTAAGGTAGAATAAGGCTATGGTTACACATTTTTACTTAGATGGAGGGAACAGTGATGTTCTCTCCTATTAACCCTAACCTTGCTGGCCATTTAAATCAACACAGTTCAGCCATCTAAATGGTGAAGAAGAAATTGTATTTTCAAAATGTCTATTGGGAGTGGGGGTTGATTTTTTTTAGAGATTGATTTTCCCAAACACCTTTGAAAACTAATGTTTCTCCTTGCCTCCATCTTCAATGCTAATAGCATTGAAAAATATGCAATGCAGCCCAGGTGTCTTATTGAAAGCCCAGTACATATTTTCTCTCTTTTTCATTTCTGTTCAGATACACTAAATTTTTACATAAATTAATTTTTCTCTGAAGAGCTCTTTTTATTTAGATTCTTCTCTTCTAAAGCATGTGCAATACGATCTGAACCATTTACATTTTTTATTACATTCTGAAAAAATGGACAACTCCTTGCTAAGTTATTTTATTTGGCCATATCAAAATCAAAGCTTGGATCTATTTGTTCATGTTGACAGTAGTTTTTATTTTCTGAAAATAACTGCTGGTCCTTCTTTGTGTAGTTTCCTTGAGTGGTTCTCCTTGAGTGAACTATCATTGTTGCTTACCAAAATCTTGTCACATTCAGTCAGCTGTTGTACACAAACTCTGTTTCTGCATTTCCCATAAAATAATTTATTTCTGAAATCTTTGCTGACAATGAAGAAGAGTGAAGATGCTTGCTTTGCAAACAAAAAAAGCAATCTGATGAAGTATTCAAGGCTTCTGGCTGCACTTTCTGAGTTCATTTAGAGGTTAATAAAATCAGCTCTCTGCTATGCATTAAAAATAAGTAATTAATTTTGAGATAACTGTTAGAACTAGAATATTATGCCTGGAAAGTAAGGGTAGAAGGCAGTCTGCTTACTGGAAATGCCTACTTGAGGCATATCCTCACAGCTAATTTAGATGCACATTTTCAGAGTGGCAGACATTCCAGATCTCCTCATGGAGCTGCCAAAGCTCTCTACAGTCAGTGAAGAGAAAAAGAAAGAGGATTCTGAAAAGTTGAATGCTGCCTGAATTTAGCTACTTTCCTGTCAGCACCCATTGGAAAGATAGGGAGCCCATCAGAAAACCAAGTCCACATAAGTGAGGTGTTTAGTTATCTATTACACCATTCCAAAAGGAACAGTAGGAAATCTTTGGTATTTCCATATTTCTATAATGCAGTCTGGAGGTTTTGGTCAGTCAGTAACACATGACAAAGACCCAGAAGGTAGCCTGATTCCTTCCTTGTGCTTTAGAGTAATCTGGGAAAAGGCCAGATCTGCAGATCAAGGTCTCTGGAAATGTGTAAAGGCTCTATATTATAACATTATTGGATAAAACAAGGAAACAAAAAACAATTCAGAAGTGGAGGTAAGAATTTGAATTCTTTACCTAATGATAGACAAAACTATTAAACCAAAAGTTATACTTTCCTTGTCTACTCTTCCCTAGCCCACAAGTCAAGTAATCAAGGCATAACTTTGCTAAGTAGCTCAGTAAGAGATCATGAATTGAGTCCTTTACTATAAAGTCTAATTCTAAGAAAAGTTATATTGAGTAGAAATATTTATATTCTCCTTCTTTAACTTGTCAATTGTTGGTCATTTGTTGATGTACTTCAATTTTGTTTCATTAAAGCCTTATATATAATGAAAAAGCTTTCTATAATAATAAAATCTTTTTACATCCCTAATTATAGTTTTATAAGAATATTTTATTGTTGTACAGTAGTATCATAGAGTGGGAATGTAAGGTTCATTTTTTTTCACTGTCTTTTCTTTGCATCTCCTCAAGTTGCTCATCAGTTCTGGTGAGGCATTTAGCATCATCTGCATACTCTGGTGTCTTGGTTTGTAACAATACCCTTTGCCAACTGGAAAATTATTTTTTGTAGTAATTTACTAAAAAATCATAGACTCGTCCATTAAGATTAGTTTAGGAAATAGCATGTATGAAGTACTAATTTTGAGTGATAATATGCTCTAATATGACAGAGATTTTGCTGGGAGACATAACAAATACATGTTTGACAGAGTTAAAAGATAGAAAAAAATCTATAAAATTTTCTCCATTAAAAAAGAAAAAAAAAAAAACAAACGTAATTTGATGTGGCAATAGCAGCTACAACATAAACTACCTGACCTTGCCCTTGAAATGACCTCAACCTTGACCTGCAGGGACACTGTCTCTAGGGATGAGAGGTATGTTATTACATGTTATTTCATTACAAGGCCCCTGCTGAGCAGCAACTGCCAAATGGACTCAATTAAGTGTTTCTTGTGATGTGGATTACTGTCTACTGGGGCGAGTTGATACTAGCAAACATATTTCATTCTCTTAAAGTTTGACTGGATATGAAAAGCATGTGTGTTACTCATTGGGTGACACTTCAGTGTATGATTTATATCTGTTTAGAAAAACCATAGCATACATACTTCAGTTATGCACTGCAATCTTTTCTTGCTCCTTGTCCTTCAGCAGCCAGGACCTATTATCACACTCAAGGATTATAGAACCAGACCAAACCTTCTTAAAAGTAACTTTCCGAAAAGAAAAATTACATTGAACAGTAGTTGAATTCTAATAAACAAACTCTCATCTAACACTGAAAATAAAGTTCAAAACTGCCACAGACACAACTCTGCATGCTGTCTGATTTTTATCTCAGCGAGGTTGTATCAGGAATAAAATACTGAACACTTATGAGGGCTGGGTTAATTGCTTTTTTAAAATCAATCTTCTACATTAAAACAACTGTGTAGTGCTGTTGGTAAAAATAGTGACTAGTGTTTCTTTCTCTCTCTCTCTAGGTACATATATTTTTCATTTATGAATTAAACACACCCCCTCCCTCTCATTTTAGCTTTCTAGAAGTTCTCTGAAGTATCATTGGAAACCTGTGGAAAAACATCTCATTGGCTGCAATGCACTTTCTATTGAACTGCCAAAAGAACAGAGCGAACCAGCAAGCCGTTGCATGCAGAAAGAACACTTTTATAAATCTTTTATAAGATTTTTGAGCAACAATTTTAATCTTGTTTATATATCTCTGCATAAAATGCAATTTTTTCATAATTTATACAAGAAAAGTAAGAAAATCACTTCATAATCTGTTTTGCCATCCTACCTCTTTCCACTGTATTTTTCACCAATGAAATTTGGAGTGTAAATATTTTTCATGGAAAAAGCTGGGAAAAAAAGCTTGGCCATTGAATTCAGTGGAGGTGTCATTACTTCTAAAGGAGCCTCCACTCCTTCCTTTGACCTCTGTGAAATGGAAAGAAATAGACAGCATTCCTTTGGTCCTGAAGGCACAAAAATGGATCATTAGAGGAGGAAATAGACATGTGTAGCCCTTCTTTGTATATCATAAAGAGTTTCAACCATAAATATATTGTAAATCAAAAATATCACATTAAAGCATAAAACTATCTCAAGGCTGAGTGCCAAGGTGCTGGACTCTTTTTGGAGATGTTTGGCAAAAGGAAGAAGGGCAAAGACCATAAAGAAAACACAAGAGGTTTGTTGTCAACATGAGGAAGAGCTTTACACTGAGACTGGCAGAGCACTGGAACAGGCTGCCCAGGGCCACTGTGGAGTTTCCCTCTAAAGACATTCAAAATTCACCTGGATGCATTCCTGCGTAATCTGGGTTAAATCACCCCACCTTGTCGGGGGGTTAGATTAGATGTTCTCTAGAGGTCCCTCCTAACCCTAAAAGTTCTCTGATTCTGTGATACCTGACCTTTCTACCATAGTTTCAGACAAAATATTTTTTGCAAGTTAATTGTTATGCACCTTTGCCTAGAAAATTTCCTGCCTGGATGTCTTCTCATGGCTGTTAGAAAATTATTTTGTTTCAATTGTATTAGATTTCTACAGACACATGGAGTTTCCTTTTCGTTTTTGATGCTACAATAACTCATACTTTAAGTGCAGTCTAGATAAAAAAAACAAAACCCACACAACTGAAAAGAACAGAAGTTGTTTTGTGATGTGCATTGTTTTCCCAGAAAGAGATACTCAAAACAATGTTGGAATGGAAACATTTCTTCATGAATATGACTACTTTGAACACTCACTACAAAAACATGGACACGTACTATTACTCTTCTGTTTGATAGACAGTGAAAAAAAATCTTTTCTTTTTTAAAAAAGACATCTGAAACACAAGTAAGAAAGGACTGTACTCTACTGCTTTATTACCATCCTTTTCTCTACAATGATGTCTAGATGTTTCTGCCTGATAAGAAGGAATTTTTTTCCTTTGCTGAAATTTTTTTATAAAATAGAGTTAACAGAATTTTCCTTTACTTAAAGTTATGGAAAGACATTTGATTCTGTTCAGTTGTATTAATCTCTGAAATTAAAGTAATTTGAAAAATGTCAACTTGTGTAACTTCAAGAAATCTGTTTTGGAAAGATTTTTCATCATTTTTTAAAATATTTACAACTGGAATTAAACATGCAGGAGCTTGCTTACAGTTACAGTTTGGCATTTTCTCTATATTGAAAACATGTGGTAAATTTTTACTTTTTTCAAGCTTACATAAACCAACAAAAATATGTAGAATTTTAGCCTTCCCTGTAGAATACTATTTTAATTGTTTCTTAATTTCTGAATATTTGAAACAGAATTTCATTATCAGAGCATCAATTACTTTTCAAGAATGCAATGTACCAAGCATAGTATATCTCCCTATAAAGCTATTGAAACTTGAAAAGAGTGAATATCTCAGAAGAAAAATATCTTCTGTTCAAACTTTACACAGAAATTTTACAGGGCTTGCTCTTCTTCTCTCTTTGCTACAATTAATTTCCCATGCTCTTTTCTTCCCTTATTGATTGCAGTCGTTTTGGCTTTATAACCTATGAATGCTATATTCCTTTCCTTTCCTTTCCTTTCCTTTCCTTTCCTTTCCTTTCCTTTCCTTTCCTTTCCTTTCCTTTCCTTTCCTTTCCTTTCCTTTCCTTTCCTTTCCTTTCCTTTCCTTTCCCTTTCCCTTTCCCTTTCCCTTTCCCTTTCCCTTTCCCTTTCCCTTTCCCTTTCCCTTTCCCTTCCCTTCAGTGGGGATTTCTGCAGTGGCTTCTGAGGCAGGAAGGGGCTGCCAGCAGTTCTGGATCGCCAGTTCCAGACAACTCAGCTGCAGACGCATCCCAGATCAAAGCTCAGCCAGAGTCTGGGATGCCTCAGTGAAAACCTATTTTTAAATTGCAGAAAACACAAAGGGGTAGGGAATCAGGGCACACAGAGAGGAAGAAGAGGAGAGAAAGCAAGGAAAAGATGAATTTAATTTGAAGTTAAAATTAAAATTGAGATATAAACAGAGAAAGAACTAGAAAGAGAGTGAGAAATGAGAAGAAGAAGAAGAAGAGAACATCAGTCAGAGATTTCTCCATGGTGGAGCAGATTCTGCCATGAAATCGCTGCAGTCTTTGGAGAACATAATGCTGCCCCAGCAACCAGAATAATATGTTGAAATTAACTGAGACTAAATTAGGTCATTAAAATGATCAGAGTATAAATAATAAAATGGGAAAAAAAGTCTCATTACTTTGTTATATGTGACTTTTAAGTCTATTGCTACCAAGAGAAGAACAATTTCAAGAAAACAAAGAGGACTCATTTAGGAAAGGTGAAACATCTCTTGGAATAATGTCAGTGTTAAAGGAGAAAATGTTAGCATTGGAAAAGGTTATTTATTTTTTCATGCATCTAACTTCTTTTGCTTTTTCTGAAATACTAGCAGCTGCTACAATTGCTGTTGTAATTTTATCTTTTGCAGAAGCAGCAATTGCTTTGCCTGGGCTTGCACAATCTTAAACTAATCCTTTTCAAGCATGAGTTACAGATTAACCCTAGTGTGCATTTTAGATATCTATGCTTATAATAAGAAGTACTCAAAAAAACAAATGTGCACTCAAAAGGGAAATTAGTATAACTGCTGTTATGGGAAACAAGTGTTTAGACTCTTCACAGCTTCAGGACAACTGTTAATTAGATAATGCATTCTGAAAGCCAGAGAGAGATATTAAGATCATCTGATTTTTCCTCTTGCATAATATGGGATTTAGGACCTTCCTGAATTAATTACTGCATAAATTAGGATGAAATATATAGAAAAACATCTTACCATGGCTGAAATACTTAGTGTAATAAGGACTCTGAGATATTTGACAAACAATTCCCTGATTTGGACTTCTTTCTAAATAAGTTCCCAAGTCATTTTATGTTAGACAATTGTATAAAGCACAGGACACCGTAATTGTTTCTAATACTGCACATGCAATTTCTAATAATCTTTGATGCTTGTACTGTAATACAGTAAAAATATGCATTACATTATCTTGCACACTTGAAGATGATAAGAAAAATGAAATAACTGATCAAGACTCTGGTCACTGATTGGCCTGGTTCTTTATTAATTAGGCTACGCTGCCTTCCAAAGAGCAAATATTACCGGCTGAAATTGGAACAGGACAAAAAGAAATGCTAATTTCAGTTTTTGTCAGAATACTGACACATCCTTCTGCTTGCAAAGCACAATAAAACAGGCATATTAGAGGAATATAGTGATGCTCTTTTGGTAAATGGCTAATCCCTAGATCCAAAAACTCCCTTTAATTGACTGTATAAATGTAAAGCAATTATGTTTAAATGTGGAAAGATGAAACTCTAAACATGGTTTACTTGTCACAAAATGCCTTATTTATTTACTTCTGAACTTCTGGTCAGTATTATGAATTACTCTTTTAATGAGCCTTCTTAATTTATTAAAACATTTTTGTGTTTTCAAATTTTTGTAAGGTAAATTTCTGTAACTGTTTATTTTTTATATTTATTCAGAAAAATAAAACCTAGGTTGAATAAAAATAAATGTTTTTTATATTACATTCAGTGTGATACATTTCTTAAATTTCTTTTGTTACCTGCAAAGACAATTGTATGAACTATCTCGGTGTTCATTTTCTTGGGGCTTTTCTCTTAGTGTAAGTGGTGGCACCTGCTGTCTGGACAGTCATGATGAGTCCCATTATAAAGTGCATCTAGTTTTCTAGACACCATATTTTCTTTGTGAAATTTCAAACTTGAATATTTGCTAGCTGTTATTCAGAGAAAAGAAGACTCATTATTCTTCTGTTAACCCCTGGAGTACTGTGGAAAAATTGAGGTTAAGCAACTCTCACTAGTTTCAATTTCCACGTGGCATTAGTTGCCACCTTGCAAAAAGTTACAAAATCAACAAATGAAGGGGTTTGTTTTATCTGATTGTGGAAGGATCTATAGATTATCTTGGACAGGACTGAAATCCAGATTTTCCTATACTTAAAAATTTAGTGAACTGCATAATCTATGTCCCTTAGCTGTAGTTTTTGCTATGTAACATTAAGTTCATAAACATAAATCAGTGTTGATAATATACTGCATGTAATGTAGTAAGGCATTATTATAAGACAGACATGGGAAATAATGATTGCATTTTCCTGGAATTATAGTTATAAGACATGAAATAAGGCCTGTGAAATGTGATGATTCTTTTGTCACCAGATATTCTTCCATGTTTCCATATTCAATTTAAGTGAATATATTAATTAAAGTTTGATTATTTCAATAAATTGAATAAGGAAGCTTTACTACTGGTAGTCACACATTAGGAGGTTGGTGCAAACATTAGGCTCTGTTATAAAGTTGACCACTTCGGGTGGAAAGTCAGAAAGTGCAATGTATGACAGGCATAGGGAGCTCAGGGCAAGCAAAATACAAAACAGAGTGCCCAGGTGAAAGCATGTGTGAAAGGAAACTGTGAGTAACTGCTAGATGTAGGCAAATCTCTAAGAGAGAAGGATGCAAAAATTATATTGCTTTCTCTAGAAAAAGAGAAAGAAATAGTGGATTCCAAGAGGTAATGGGCAAACACCAAGTAGACCAAATATTGTGCATGTTAGCTAAAACTTACAACTTCTGAGAATTTTTAATGCATATATGCATAACACAGATCTGCCTAAAAACTTTACATTGTTTTTATAAAATTCTGCAATTCCCAAAAGTTTGGAGATTTACTGGTGATTTCTGAAAGCTTGAGGTTATTGATGGCTCTCTATTTTTTTTCCTGCTATAATGACTCTTTGAATGGGTAGTGGTTATTTATCAGTGTATGGAAGATTAAAGCAAAATTAGCAGTATCACCCCAGACACTGCTTTCTTTATAACCCAAGTAAGTATACAGTCTGGAAGGTGGACTATATTTTTTCAGGGAATGAAAGAAGGAGCGTTCTTACAAGATTCTTGTTGATCTTGTTTATCAAAGGATCACCAAAAATACATAATACATGTTTTTGAATTTTTTTAATGTGCTCTTTCCTTCTATTATGTTGCAATTGAGTGCTTGTTAACAATGAAGAAAAAATGGTGTTGAGAAATGCCAGCTGGAGAGGTGCTTTCTTTTGCCTAATAAAGCAATTGAGAATTAATATAGGTTATGACACCAGCATTTAACATTTTAATTATACTCCCTAACCCTTAATTTTATTTTATTTTTAACGTGGACGGCCTGTTTGCCACCAAAGTGGAAAAAGTTGCAATGTATTGGTTACTATTTCACTGAGTACTGTGATATGATCTGTTTCAATTTTTGCTTCTTAAAAAATAACCTTTTGAACTTTATATTATAACACGGCTTATTCTAGCAGGTAGAGTTTGCAGAATAAGCGTCGAAAATGACACAAAAGTGGTAGATCTCCTCCACCCACAACACACTATTGCCCTTTCAGCTGAGGTGGCAGTGGTAGCAACACAACTTAGCAACCAATTACACCATATGTATTTAATAAAAATATATAAATTAAAATATGCAATGTTAAAACATTGGCTACTAACCGTTCCTCTGTTACTTGTAAGTTGTCTTAAAACTTTGTTGAAATTCCTCTTCATGTTTCTTTGTATTTGATGAGTTTTTCTATTGAGTCTGCTCTCAGGGAATACCATAAATTTCAAGGAATCAATGTTGTTGCACTTCTGGAACTTTGAGAGTATAGACCTGAGAATTAAATTCAGTAAAAAAAAAAATAAATCTCAAAATGGCTGAAGGAGAAACATTTTGTTTCATTTTAGAAGGTCACCTATATAGTTTTCCTGCAAGCTAAAAAAGGCAACTCAGTCGTCCAATGAAAAAAATGGTGAAAGCATTCCTTTCATAGTCATCCCAGAGACTGGACTCTGTTGCCTAGCAATTGTGACAGATGATTTACACTTACCTGGATGTCACACACACCATGAGGTCCAATAAACAACACCAGGATGGTACATTTCCTAATATCAGAATGGTATATTTTCTAGGCACACTATACTGTTGCTTGGAAGGGCTCATATATAATTTTGCAAGCAAAGTTGTTTTCCTCTTGGGCAAGCCCTTTCCTCTTTTCTACTTCATCCAGTCTGTCTTAAATAATAACTCTCTGCTGTTTTTCCCTGATATCCTCATCTTGCGGGTATCTGAAAGAAAAGAAAGCTTCTTTTGGTGTACCTCTTAGAATTACATTGACCAGTAACACCATGTTATGAATTATGAAAATACTGTCAGTCAGAATTGGTTGCATTTACCAATTTAAAACAAATTCCATTTCAAAGCTCTTTGCCTGCCATCCAAGGTAATTGGAAAGCCAGTTTGAAAAATCTTCTAATGTGCTTTTTAAAATTGACCAAGTTTGCAGAGGCAGCTTCTTAAACAAAATATAATTAATTTCTATCTGTCTAAGCTGATCAGTGCAGGCTGACAGTCCTTCTACACTCTTTGTTTTAAAACATGTGAATTTTTTTCAATAGACGTTGTACCTCTCTTTCATCTTCCTCTTTTCCCTGTATAAATTGGCACTTTCTGTCTTCTAGGTATCTCATTATCATGCACCAATTCTCCATTGCTTCATAATAAAGGTGCCCAACTGATGTACCAAAAGAACTGTAAATATCTATTTTTTTGTACCAAAGATTTCTTCCTTATAAACTTATGGTTACAATGGCTCTAACATGTCAGTACTTAATCTGAATTATCTTAACTCATGATATCTATTTAATTCATTTTCATTCTACATCTGTACTCTTTGGTGCTATATAGTGACTAAGATGCTCCAAGGTCATATAGGTAACATTTGATTAATTTATAGAGCAGCAGTTAATTTTAAAAGGTCCTGAAACATTTGAATTATGTCATATGAAACTCTGAGTCAAAAAAAAAACCCAAACAAACCACAAACATGAGTCTTGGGATGTATTACTATTCTTACATACACTTTTTGCATCATCTTCAGGAGTTTCCATTTGTTATATAAGATCAGACTCCCTGAAAACAAACCCTCAAAATATAACTGACATTTAAACATGCGTGTTTCTTGATCTGAAACATGAAATATTTTTTTCAGACACTCTGAATTATTAGAAAGTTTATTATTACAGTTAATTGACTGGTGTTACAAAATACATGGGAAATGTCAACAGAAAACTAATTTCTCCTTTTCATCTAAGAATATGGTAACAAAATATCTGGAGGGCTGATAACTGTCTGGATTTGCTTTTCACTGCACTGGATCATACAAACAAGTTATTAATTTCCAGAAAATGTCTCAGTCCTCTGATTTCACTGCCTAACTGATAACTTGTTTTCAGACCATGTGATTGTACCAATCAAATCCCAGCTACAGCAACATATCAATAGCATGTTTCCACTTAATCTCAGACTTCCCTCTGATTGCAGACATATTTTAAAATGTTGCAAGCATACTTCCTTCTGTTTGCCTCAGGCTTTTTTTTCCTTCTTTCTTGATGGGATTTTTATTTTTGCAAGTGAAAATTAGCTGGTGCTGGTGTAGGACTTCCATAAGGACAAATATATCCCTTTCTTTTCCCTAGTATCCTCTGCTTCACACCATTGTTTATGGCTGCTCCTTTATCCAGTAAAGCAGATCTGAAGAAAATAAAATTACTAGAAAAGGCATAGTGTATAGAAAGGAGGACTAGGACTTTCTAGAGTCATTGCAGGATTTGAGAGTTTCTTATGGACCTATGTTTTTCTTTCCTTTTTTCATTAAGTTGAAGTTGATTCTAAGTATTTTGAGGTGCATCTTTTGATTTTAAAGAAAAGCTAAAAGCAGCATTTCCTGTGGGACTTCAGAACTGAATAACAGCCATAAAATCCCTAAAACTAGCTGTACTGGGCTTGAAACACTTTTGCAGCATTCATTTCTTTATCCTCACAGTTTAATCGAAAAAGTAGGGGTTTTTTATGATAGTATATAAGATGCTTCAGGTTAATATCAGGACATCGGAAAAATACCATGAGCCAACAAAGGCAAAATAGAAAACTGCACCAAACCATGGAAGGTCTGATTGCAGACAAAGAGAGAGATATATAAATTAATTTTAAAACATTTACTTTGCCACTAAATTCTGTAATTTTTGGAAGTATTTTATATTAAATCCTTTTATTAGGTCTCAAACTCTGTTGCTCTACAGAGGAGAGAAGGCTTTGTTAATGCTGATTATTTTTCATAAATTTTCTACTCTCACAGGGGAAACATGGTATGCAAGAGAACTTTTACATATTATCCCATAAAAGCTCTGTTCATCACTGCTAGCTTGAGCCTTGATGAAGAATGCCTTGCAGCATTTGCATGCTTGTCATAAAGTCACTAAACATCTTAATGAATGTATTTTACAGGATGAAGTGGTAAAATAAACATTTTTCAACATCCCATCTTTCATAGGAGTGTTTTTTTGCTGACAAAAAAAAGTTTAAGATTTCTCTTTTTATCTGGAGTTCTGTGAACTTGAAGATATTTTATTCAGGCTGCAGTACATCCTGTTGTATGAAGGTGAAAAGTGGCAGTGATCAAGTTTTAGACAATGAATATTGCGAGAAAATCAATAGTCTGATTTAAAAAAGAAAGCTCAAGAGGCTTCTAACCCTAAAAAAGTTGATTTGTTACTTCACTATATCTCATTGAAAGAGCAAACTATATTAGTCTTTAGATTTACCAAGCACATTATTCCTTGTGTAGTTTCAAATGTATCAGCAGTAATGAGAAAGAACATCTTTAGGTTAGCCCCTGTTTTCTCCTAACATATATCAGTTAGATCTGTAGGGAGAAATACTCTATCAGGTAGGTGAGCTATAAAACCTGCCAGAACAAGGGACTTCTTTGCACTATTTCTGACCCTGAAGATTAGACTGAAAAAATCTTGGTATCAGACATTTAAGAAATGTACTGTTCCCAAAGAGATAATGAGAGAGAAAAAGATATTATACACACAGCAGAAGGGATGATTCTAAGTAAAAGTAAGAATGTGTGAAGGAAAACCATGTTAAATGCTAAACACTAAACTAAAAGACAAAAAATTTAAAATATTTATTGAAAGAACTATAACGAATGACAAAGGAAATGATGGTTTAAAAAAACCTGAAAGAGCAAAAGTAAGATGTCATCTATAACTAGTTAGAGTTTCTAATATAAAGGGATAAGAGTGGTAGGACATTTAAGACAGCATTATCTGAGAAATTGCTGGGAAAAAAGTGTTTGGGGGAAGTTTCCAAACAGTGGAGCAGATTCTACTAGGTCAAGGACAAAGTAAGCAGAGTTCCACTGCAAAATATAGGCAATTTCTGTACTAGCAGTGAACTTTTGATGATGAACCTCTGTGGACTCTTTCAAGGAGGCAGATTTCTGGGACTCAGTCCAACAAAGCACTTATTTTCAATTTAACTTTAAACATGCAAGTCAACATGTTAGACTTAATTCATATAAAAGCATTGAGTAAATATAGCATTTATCAGGACATACATAGCCTGATAGCTTTTGGTTTCAATAAGATCCTCCTGTGTCTACAAGTTCTTAATAAATTTAAACTGCTTCAAATCATTAAACTCTTGACTCCATTGTCTTGATACACAATGAGTAAGTGTATGTGGGCTACAGCCCAAAACCTCAGAGTATTTAAGCACTTACTTCACTTGAGCAGTGTGAGTAGCTCTGGTTCCAGTATCAAGAGAAATACATTACTGTTAGAAGAAAATAAAAGGCATTAAAGATCAGCACACTTGATGAGAGGTATGTTTTCACACAGGGAGAAGCTGTGCAGATGAGAAAGCTGCATTTTGGAAAAGAGATGACAGAAATGTATCATAGATGTTCATAGAATCAAGAGAAGAATGACAACTCTCATATGCATACCTATCTATCACATATATAGATATATATTTATGATATAGATCTAGATAGATATACGCATATATAGATGGTAGATAGATAGATATCTGCATGTATACATATATACATATATACACACATAGAGAAAGACAGAGACAGAGACTATGAAATAGAATATATATTATATATATATTATATATATAATATATAACTCTTCTATATAAAATAGAAGAGTTAACAAGGCACCAATTAAATTGACAGCAGCAGGTTTAAAACAAGCATTATGAAATGTGTGCACAATATGTTTTATTAAACGATGGTGCTTTTGAATGATAGGATCTACTAAATTTCAGTGATCTGGATACAGCCTCTGCTTTGTTGATGCTTGTTGCCAGAAATGGAGAAGTGATACCACACTGTTCTTGCCTGAGCATGCAGTCTTTTCAAATCATTGGCTCTTGGCTGCTGTCTGAGACTGTTCTCAGCTGGATTGGTCTGATCTTGTGTTGGAGTTTTACTCTATAATCAATAGAACACAAGTGAAATCAAAAAAGCACAATAATGCTGGAAGCAGAAAAAATCTGAATGCATCACTAATAATAAAACTCAGCACACATTTTAACAATTAGCATCTCATTCATTTATGCCAACATTAATTGAGAGGATGTTTGTAAATTCATAGCTATTTATTTATGAGTTAACTTGCTTTCAGGAAGCAATATGGCACAAATTGGCTGAAATCATAAAATAGTTTTGGTATCTTCTGGTCACTGCAAAAAAAAAAAAAGACTTTTTTTTTGTCTGTCTGGGTTTTTTTGTAAACAAGAACCAATAGTCTTAAACTCTGGAGTACAGTGATTGAGAAACACTTTAGTGAAAAACAAGGAATAACACACTGGAGAAAGTGGTTTAGGGCAGCTTTAAGACCAGCTCAGACACTTGGTTCTTCAAACAGGTTAGTATCTAACCTAGTCCAATAATTGCTTCTCTTGCAGTTATATGTAAGGATTATATGTTTTTCATCAGAAAAGGTCAAACCACATTTGGGTTACATAAATGTGTTAAATGAAGACCTATTTATTATCATTTATTAAAACTACCAATATACTAAAAAAATTCAAACAAATGTTTGCTATTCAACTTGCATAGATACAAATAGACAACCTGAACATAAGAAGAGGCTATATCTTGATAAGGTTTATACATCAGGCCAAAAAGTATCCCAGTGCTTCTTGACATAGTAAACCACAATTCTTGCAGAGAATATGTGCTATAAGAAAATAAGTGAAATTAAATTTAAAAATCCTAAGATAATAATTCCTCATTTTAGTGGAATGATTCATCTTGGAAAATCTGAGATTGTAATATCATTTGAATAATTACTGATAGATATTTGGTCTGAGACAACTACATTCAAGGATTCCTTACATTGAAGCAAAACCAGGCCTTTGCACAACCATTTTTTAAATTATGTTGATTTTTTTCTTCTTTGTAATGACTTCAAATTTATTTGTAACCTCGGATTGTAACGCTGAAAATAAAGTTTATTTTGCCAGTTTACTAGCTATTGAAAAGAAAGAGCACAGATTTTTTTCTCATTTCTGAAACTAAATTATGCCTAGTATAAGAAGTGATACAGCATTTTTGGTTCAGACTACAAGAAATATGACTGCAAATTTATTTTAATAATATGAGGCAATTCACTATTTATACAAGTTGTGATGCCTCCAAAGCAGTTCTCTAAAGAAAATATTCAATAATAAATTAATAAATTAATTGAAAGTAAATCAAATCAACTGAGAAAGAACACATTAGTAAAAAATGTGTCCATACAAACGAAACAAAAAAAGCCCCAACAAGCTACAAAACTGAATAAAAACTTTAAGCAGTTTATAAACTATTCATCAAGATCAGAGAAAATTAAACTATAGAACAAAACAGAATGCCTATTGTGATTGAAAAAAGCTGAAAAAGCAAAACTGCTACAATGTGTATAATAAACAAGATTAACCAAAAAGGGAAAAATACGAAATTCAAAAAATATGTCATATACCTCAAAATCTTATGCATTTATTATTTTAAGCTGTGTGGTGAATAATAAGAATTTGTGCTGTATTTGTTATAAATGTTAGCTTAGCTTGGAAGCAAACTCACTCAGGACTTGAGAGCCTTGGCATGGTTCTAGATGTGCTACTTTGAGAGAAAAGTACCCACTTTTCATGAAGGATAATCTCTGTTGATTAAATTAATAAACTGTATTACAATGTATTTAATTGAGCTTTTGCACAAGTAACTTAAAGATGGCTCAATGAAAAATTATTTTTAAAATTACATCTGAAATGGAATTTGTTATTGGGGTTATTTGCTTCTATGGGGTGATTTGACTGAAATGGAGTCATCATTATGACCAACCACATAACCTAAGCAATTAACTTCTTCATGTACCTCAGTTCCTGAAGAGAAACAATTCAAGGAAGATGTCTTATCTACCTAAAGTTTTCCTAGAAACAGCAATCTCTTTGCATGCAAGCACTACTGTTTGCCATAGAATTGCCTAGGAAGCTCCAGTTGAAGACATTAATAAATCACAGGGCCATTTCAAAAGACAATTCAGTTTTTGTTTAATTTTAATTTGCTGGGGAAAAAAATGAAATTCTCTTGGGAAAATCAGAGTAAAGGGAAAGGGCAAGGCAAAGAGCTGGTCAAGAGCAGCTTTTAGAGCAACAGAAAGGTGAAGTAAAATGGGACTATGTTTTCACCATCAAAAGCAGCTCCTAAAATGAAAATTAAGCACTGCCGTCTTTAAAATATGGAAGGTTCTGCAGTCTCTGCAAGGACATGTCATTGAAGAAACAGGCTAAAATCTCCTGAATAACTTCTGTGACATCAGGGAACTGCTTCCTATGAGCCTCAAAGAAAGCCAGAAGTCACCATCTACTACTTAGCAGTGTAAAACTACATTAGCAATATTTAAGTTTTGGACTGTATTTCTGCCATTAGTAGAGTATACATAGAAGATTCCAAAATGAAACATCAAGCAAGTAAATGTTATAGTTGAGAGCTCTAATTGCTTTCCATTCAGATTTTCAGTTAATTCACAACCCAGTAGCATGAGCAGCCAGCTTTATTTCCAGATATTTTAGGGATTTGGTTTTATGCCACTACCTTCATAAAGACTGTACTGTATCAGCCCTCTAGTAAAGTACAGTAGGGTGATGTGCTTTTCAGAAATTTCAGTTCATCTGCTGAGACTTGAAATGACAGGTTAGTAAAAAAATCCCCATGGCAATTTCATCATTTCCAGTAGACAAATTCCAGCTGGACATTTCATTCAGGTGACATAAGACTCCAGTGAAGTCCAGCCAGACATGTAACTTATTTTCAGTTTGGAGCTATAAGTGAGCAACTTTTGGAATGATACTTCATTTGAGAGATAACAGAAATGCCTGGTATACAGTACAGAGATGATCAGAGTTGGGGCTGTTCAGCCTGGAGAAAAGGAGGCTCCAGAGAGACCTTATAGCAGCCTTTCAGTACTTAAAGGGCAGTGTAAGAGAGCTGAAGAGGGACTATTTTCAAAGCCATGTAGTGATTAAACAAGGACCAGTGGCCTTAGATTGAAAAGGGTGGGTTTACATTAGATTTTAGGAAAAAATTCTTTATGGTGAGTGTGGTGAAGCACTGGAACAGGTTGCCCAGAGAAGTGGTGAATGCCCCATTCCTGAACATGTTCACAGCCATGTAGGATGGGGCTTTTAGTAACTACTCTAGTGGAAGGTGGCCCTGCTCATGGCAGGGGGGTTGGAACAAGATGGTCTTTGAGGCTCTTTCCAATACAAACCATTCTATGATTCTATAATGATCACGGTAGAAAGATTTTGCCATCAGTAAAGATAGTCAAGTATTTTGGAATTTGAGGAGATGTCTGTGTAGGAGTATTAGTCTATGACCCTGAAGGGTTAAATTCAGGTGCATTTCATTCAAATTAATGTATTTGAGATCCTCTCATATCACTGAGATGGATATAACAAATGGAATAATCATATTTTTGTTAATTGGGAAGTCTAATTTTTTCTGACCTCCTATTTAAATCTCAGGTTTGCTGCAACTAAAAGTTATAAGAATCTTATAAAAAACACTTCACACAGAATATCAAGTCCTTAAAAAGCATGTTTGGCCACAGGACTCAAACCTGACATGCAAATGTGCAGTAAATTATACTTTTGTATGAATCAGTTCAAAGCAGCGTAACTTGAGTTTAGAGAACAGTGTCTGATTAGTCCAGCAAAGGAACATTGTGGAAAAAAGCCTACCTAGACAAAGATAAAGCAGGAATTCTGCATAACCCCGTTGACCCCAAAGTTGGTTAATGCAGCCCATGAAGTGGGAAAGGCTAAGCATGGACCTCTCTCTTCACCAGGTTCTACCCCACTGAAATCCAAATCATCCCACCCACTACACCAGCCCTGGCAAGAGTAACAGCTCTATCACTTTCTGCTGGCTTCAAGAAAAGCATGCTTTCATATGTCTATTTTATCTCATTTATAATTTGCATTTCCCTTTGTAAAAGTGAGCAGATTAAGTCCCACATGTGCTAATTTTAATATCTTTGTTCTTTTTTTTCTTTGTGTAAGCAATGAAGAGCTCCTCTGGGCATTAGAGTTGAAAATCAATTCCTCTGAAATAATTTTAATTTCTCTGCATTTATCATGAAATAAATGAAACAGAATTTGTCTCATTTGTCTCATATACACGGCAATCAGAAGATAATGAAAATGCATTTATGAGATTTTTCCAAATTGAATCCCAGTACAAATAAGTCATATCTAGGCATAACTGACCTGCATGTTTTCCATACACAACCATGGAGATATAAGGTAATTTTACTGGCTAATATCTAAACAAAGAGTACTAATATCCGAATGTATTTCTCCAGTCTTTATTCATAGTGTCACAATTTTTTCTGTTGTGTTAATTTTTAAAACCTCAGTAATTGCAAACCACTTATCTTATATTACGCCTTTCAGTACAGTGGACAGTCATTTCAGTTCCTAAAGAGATCCTAATTCCACAGGGAAATATCAGAAATAATTAAGAAGACTTCTACATACCAGTGATAGAGAAGAAATCTATCTTCTGAAAGGTGAAACACAATGAAAAACCAGCTGACAGCTTACTTAATATTTACAGTTGAGTATGACATCAGACAGAAGGGTAGTACTGATTGATTTTAATGGCAAGCAGCTGAGCATGCTTATTGATTTAAGTGATCGGTTACTTCACAAATGGCAAAGACCATTAATACACTAAAATCATAACAGTGATGATATAAAGAATAAAAAGTGACCTTGCATTCAAATCCTCTCCTTCCAGGTAAAATGCAGGGCTCTCTGGATGGGAATGTACTCCCAGGTGAAACTTTTTAAGCATCATTATTATTTCTTTTTATTTATTACAAGGCAAAATCTCAAGTCGTCAAAAATACATGTCTTCATTAAGATCTCATAAATTAATTTTTTTAAAAAAGAGTTTAAGAGGTAAGTAAGAAAAAAAAAACCCTAGATTTTTAATAGACTTTTATATTTTAAGTTTAATGAAATAATAATAAAATGAAAGTCATGATGAAATGAATTTTCACCTAGAGTTACTGCAGTCTTTCTAATATGGTCCCAAAAAATTCTTCGCTTTCCCTTTTGACAAAGCAGATTTATTAAAAAAAAAAAAAAAAGAAAAGAAAAGAAAGCAGATGAAAGGAAAGCAGGCAGGAAAAATGCAGCAAAGAAAGGTAGGTAAATGAAAATTATTAGAAACAGAAATGAAAACCCTATTTGATTTCTCACCTTTCTTCTTATCAGTGCTGTTTAGATCACTTTCTTGTTAAGTCAAAGTATAGTGAAGATCTTCTGGAATTTGTATTTCTTTAGAAGATGCCAGTGATTTTTTGTCATTGATTTAATGTCATTATATTTTCCTCTTTACAGAAGGTTACATGTAAAAACCTGAAAAATATTTTTCTGTATCTTTTCAAACATTCCATGTACAATATTTTTGAGTTCCCAATAATTTGTGTGTTTGTGTAGGGCTGGTCAAAATTCTGTCCCTTACTAGTACCAGCAGACCACACCAGAGAATTGTCTTTACATCCATAACGTCAGAATAAGTATATGCAGTTTTCTTCACTAAGTGATATGTAGGACTATTTGAGAATACATGAATGTGACAGCTTTTCACTCAGGCGAACTCAGTCTATCCTGAATTTTTAAACTAACTCTTGTATCATCAAACGAATAACATATTTCATGCACTGCATGAGGCAAAAAATGACCATCAGTTTGAGAACCAGTATTCCTTGAGAGCATCTCTGACCAGAAAACCAATATACCTTTCTATCAGCTGAAGAAGACAAATTCACCTTTTGCAGTTAAATAAGTTTTTGTTATCTACAGAATTTTCTGTAGATGGAAATAGAAATGTCTCCAAATGTTATCAGCTGTACTAAGGCTTATAGAATAAAGCATCATGACTTATGAACATAGAGAACTGTGGTTTCAGAGTTAGAAACATTACTAACAGCAGTATCTCCAGGAAAGCATCACACAATTTAGGGAACTATTGAACTTCAACTTTATTTTGAGATAAGAAATATTCTCAGTCTGCAATTAGCTCCTACAGAGTGAAGCAGAAGTTGTTCTATCATCAGATTTAGGTACCCTACAGACTAATACTAAGATGTTGTTTTATACAATTAGCATTCTCAAGCAACACTGAATGTGTTTTGTAAGGGTGTGAACAGAATCTTTGCTTCCACATGGTAAATCACTTGTTGTAGGCCAAGAGCAGAGAATGTGATGTATTATTGTGTGTTAGAGTCAGAACTGTCAGCATGCCTAGCAGGCAGCAGTGGTGAGCCCAGCTAAGGACAGCTTTAAGTAATCTATCAAATAAGAAGCAGTTATATGATAAAAGCTGTCAAAGCTGTGATTTAAGGTACAGAGAACTATATCCTCTGTTGTAATTATAATCATAATAAACATAGAACCACTGGCTCCAGTGGAGTTATGCCAATTTGAAGTATCAAAGTATATGATCCACAATTATTGTATGATATCAACACATTGATAGGTATATTAAGTTAGCTATACATAAATATAAATTTTATGTATTAGGCCATTGAAGAGAGAGGTGTTTAATTCAGAGGTCTCAGAATCCTTAACACATCAGGCTGTAATATTAAACTGAATAGCACCTACTGTCAAAAATCAGAAAAGTACATATTGTTGTCAGTGTGTATGTATGTTCATGTGTTTCCTCTAGCACCAAGTTTAATGAAGACAAAGCACTTAAATCAGCACACAGCATCCTGCAGTTAGGAAAGGTCAGAGCTCCTTCTGAATTTTACAAGAAGGCAACATGTGTGCTGTTACCTCTTGTCCTCTGTTGCAAGTTCAAGTTCTAGTGGGCTCCAAAAGCCCTGAACCAGTACTGCTCACAGAGGTATTTTGGTAACTGCAGGAAGTTCTGGCTGTTGCCCTCCATGACACATGTTTGAAGAAGCCATGTGCTGCTCACAGACAGTTAATGTTCAGGTGTCAGGAAATACCCATTCTGGGAGCAGCCTCTAAATGTAGAGTCACCTTTTCCAGAAAAAGTTAGATATTTAGAAAAAGCTTTGTGTAAGGCCTAAAGTATAATGTCAGACAGGCACAGACTCTAGGGAACCAAAAAATAAGCAAGATGATAACAAAGAAGACAGTAGTTTAACCTACATTAAAGAGAAAACTTGAAAATGATGGGTGCTTTATAGTCTTCCCAGTGACCAAGAATATGTTAGACAGTACAGCTGGAGAAAGAATTTTCTCTTTCAGTCAAAGGGTTTTTATGACAAGAGAAATAAGATAGAAATACCTTTAATCACAACAAAGAAAGAAAAAGAGCGACCTTAGTAAGAAACAAAGGGCCAGATTCTGGTCTGGTATAAATCAGATGTGAGATGCCTGCCCTGGGGCATCCTGTGTCATGTGAGAGAGCTTGATCAGTGCCCAGCTCTCTCCCTGTGTTTGTGTGTAACCCTAACTGCAGCTCTGTGGAGCATTTTATTGCAGATTTCAAGCCTTTGAGAACTAAAAAAATGCTATGTAGAAGCTAATCTGGTTTCCCAAGATTTTGCATTATAAAAATAGACTGTGTTCTATAATGTAGCTGGCGAAAACAATACCTGTTTTCTACCTACTACCAGTGTGACTATCACCCCCTGCCAACACAGCATTATGCAAAGTAAAAGCCAAAAAATCTGTGGGGATAGAATGAGTAGAAGTCTTATGCCAGAAACCTGCTTTTTTTGATTTATTTGATTTGACCTTCACCAAAACAGCAAGCAAGAAAACTATTTTTTACATCAAGACATTGTGGACTGATTGCAGCAGTCTGAAAGAAACAATAATTGATTTCAATAATTAATTCCTTCTGACTAAAGCAATGCTGCTGTTTATGCACTCTTCCTAAGGCCAAGTAAAGAAGAACTTTTAGCCAGGAGTGCATAAACAGTAATGTTACTTTAGGGAGCAGAAGTCCCCTAACATACTGTTGATTTGGGAAAGGCTTTTTTTTACCCCCAGGCTATAAAATTTTTTTTATATTTTCTCATGTTGCCTCAGGATGACCCTGAGAGTCTCTCAGATTTATAAAACACAGGAAACAAAGTAGTACGCTACTTGACAGCATAGAAAGAGACAAAAAAATTTAAAATATAGTTTCTAGCATGCTGAAAACATTGAAATAGACTTCCAAAAATATTTGGAAGTACTGTAAAATTCAATTGAGAGCAGAAATTGAAACATTCAGTGAGAAATTTCTTTCAACATTTTTCTTTTTTTTTCCATGAGATAAGAGTTGGTTTTTACAGAACAGAAAAGCAACTTTTTAAGTACAGAACGAAAAGCAACTTCCCATTATAAATGTTATAACTTTTTTCCTCAGTTTTCGTGGTAGTCATATCAGTACTCATGTGTGGCTTGCCAGGAGTCTACCAAGTAAAATTCTTACCAGGATTATTTTTTTAAAAGACTGTCTTGTTTATAGCATAAACTCTGCCAAGTTCATATGAAGGGCTGGCTGATTTCACACCAAAATGTAAATGATTTTGCTCAGCTTTCTTGTGTCATAGTCTGGAATTTATCACCTAAATCTGCTGTAATATCAAAGTTTTATTATTGGTGTTACTCCTATAAAAATGACATTCCATAACATAAAGCAGTACCTTGTTATTCAGATAGATTCCACATTAACTCTGTGCAGGTAAAGAACTTGACCTGGTGTGACTCCACTGGTCCCTTGGTGATCAGGTTCCTGCTATATAGATCAGAATTAAAGCAAAACTAGACCAGATGTTTTTTACTATTAGATAGATTAGCCCAAAACTAAAATTAGGAAAACATACTGGATCTGATTTACTATCAGTAAATGATCTGTAGCTGCAGAGGGAGCAATGGATAGTAGAGCAGAGGCAAATGGCAATTTATTAATGCAGGCATGGGAGTCCCATACCCTCACCCCTGACTGCTCTAAAAATGCTGAACAGAAGGCTCCAGTCTGGTGATGAAAGCTGATTTTTTGACAGTAAAGGCTCAGTAAAAACAACATAAAATAATTTTAAAAATGGTGCATGAGAAAGTTCTGGTGGAAATACTTATCGCTACAAAAATTGTTTGTCTACAGATATACAAACACATATAATTTCAAACTTTGCCTAGTGCTCCCTTGAAAAGATTAATATACATGAAGCATTGTGATGGGCCCCCAGAAAGCAACATCCATGAAATTCTGTTCTTGTATAACAAGACCTTTTAACTATGCAAACTATCTTTGCGAAAAACTTTGGATTAAAAAAAGACTTTCTATAAAATATTCCCATTTGGCATAACTAAATTTTAGAATTAAAAGCTCTGAGGCAGACTATCATAAAATTTCAGGAATATAAGAGATTTTGTCACAACCTGCAGAGTAAAAAAATCTTACATTAATATAGAAACTGCAACAAGAGATTCTCAACATGTGTTCATAAGCCTTAATCAAGCTCCCCAGAATTCTGTGAGAAGGACAAAGATGACCATTAGTGTTTTTCAAAGCTTTTCAGTCAAATATTTCATTCACCACATTTGTAAATTGAGGTAAACTGACCGAGTGCGTGGATTCAATTGCACATGCTGGAAAATGTATGTCTGTGGGAAATTGTGTATTGTAAGACTCTTTTCAAAAATTTGGAATTTAAAGAAAAATACACAAAAATTAAAGGAAGCTGTTGTTGGCTTTGAACAAAATTAATCTGGATAATTCCTATTCATCAGGAAAATGACAGAGAAGTTAATGGTTGTAAAAGCTTATTTTATTTTTCACTTCAATGACTGAAGTAAAAAGAAAACCAACCATGTGCTCTATTAATATCTCTGGTTTGTGCATGACTGAAATGAAGCCTTACATATGGTTTTATGACATGACCAGTCAGGAGCAAAGTGAAGGGTGAAATTAAGTTTTCTTTTGGTAATCTGCTGGTTGGTTTCTTGGTTGGTTTCCTCTTGACTCAGAAAGCACTTTATCCTTCACATTGGATCCTGAATATATAGCTTTTTTTTTTTTTTCCCCCTCCTTTAGAGCACACCAATATCAAAGCCATTTTCTGTCAGTGTTAGGTGACTGCAGAATCATGTTTTTATTATAACAGTGGGATGAACTGTCCACATACCATCTCAGGAACCTCACTGCTTTATTAATCATTTCTCCAGTAAGGAGGTATCACAGAGCCATTTAACCAGAGAGCCTTATTTCTCAGGAATCTGGGTAAAAGAGCTGATCACAATAAGAATTGCCAGATAGCAGCACTGATTATAGCAAGTACTGCAAGGTAACTGCAAAATGTACACTTAAGGACTCTGCAGCTCTTGTTTAAAATCTGTCCTAGAGCAGATGGGGAATACTCTCTCAGGAGTACACATTCACTTCTGAAAGTATGACAGGTATTCCCAAGTGCTACTTCTTCTGGGACTCTGCCTTAGAGCAAGAAAACCCCTGAAGTAAATGGAGGCTGTTGCTCTCCAGTTATGTCTCCACTTTGTGGTCATCTGCCTACACACATCTGCTTATTTGAAGCAGTTCAAGACATCTGGGCACTGCTGCGCTCTGCCCTGTGCACTTACACACAGCCTTGCTGGTCTAGCTGAGACGAGGGATGTCCAAAGAGGTACATCAGTCACCACATCAGCCCTGGCAAGCTGTCAGTTTCAAAACACATCTGCAAACAAGATTTTTATTTCTTTCATGATGAAAAGTATGTCCTGTTGCTGTTTTCTTTCACACATGATTCCACTGGAAAGTGGAGAAGTAGCTTTTGAGGCAATTGTGGTAAGAAAGAAGCTGGTGAATCAGTCTTCTGTTTGCCTCCTTCAGTATTCCTCATATATTCTCTGTCCCACCACACCTGCAAATGAGCAGGAATAACACTGCAACTGCCAGCTCGCTGACTATCACCTAATCTATCCCTTTTTCTCTTCATCCACAATTCATCACACCTCACCTTATTTTTTATTTCAGGTCCACTAAAAAATTTCAAGTGTGTTATATCTCTATAAGATCATGTCCAAATTTTACCCATATTTAATGTAACATAAATAGGCGCATTTATGACTGTACATAAAATGCAATGTGCATTTTTGCTGTAACACAATATGCACTAAGAACATTCTACATCTGGTTAAATCTAAATAAGTCAAAGAGTCATAATACTAGATGTTAGCAATACATTAGCAGAAATATTAGAAAGTTTTTTTGCCATTTGCAAAAGTACAGAGATAAGTGTTTCAAAAACACAGATTAGTACATTGGAGGCTTGAGGAGTCAGAGAATCTATTTAAGGAGATGTTTGTTTGTTGAAAACGAACAATGAGTGATGTATTTTCTTCCTGTGCAAACCAACATTTCTGTAGCCTTGATTTGCACACCTTTGGAAGTTTAAACAAAGATTAGACAGAGAACTAGAAAGCGGTTTTTGCCATTATTGCTGGCTGTTGGTATTGTAAGTAAAGATTCCAACTGATGTTTCTCAACTAAGAGACTCAAATTAAAGAGATTTGCTGACTGTTAGCTCCATTTCCACATCAGAAGGAGAAGCAGTGTGACAGGCTCCGCATCACAGCAGCGCAGTTTTGGACAAGTTCCAATTGAACAGGGGCTGCTTAGATCTCAGTGTGTGGTGGCCATTACACATTTTGGGGAGGCTATTTAAAACTGGCATGTGAACTAGTTCTATCAGGGAGGAAAAAGTACAGGTAGTAAAGTCTCCCTGTGACATCTGCTCTCCTGCGGTGGGTTAACACAGAGAAATGAAGCTATATCTGAAGCACAGAACCATTCACAAAAGGGAAATAAACTGAAACAAATTGGAGATAATTTGGTGTTTTTAAAATCAGAACAATTACATCAAGAATTCCTATGCAGTAGGATTTGTAAAGGACTTCTGCTGTGACTAAGCATTTGACAAAACAGTAAGATTCATGCAGAGTGTGCCAGAAAGATCATTGCTACCTTTTAAACTGACTGAGGAGATCAAGTAAGCCTTTTGACAGGCAGTCTTGTAAGTTATGATCAATTCTAGTTAAAAGGAATTCTCAAAATCAAATTTTCCCTAGTTTTCTAGTTCATTAGAATAATAGTTTGACTCAACTAGTCGTAGGTGAAACATTTTTAAAATACAAATGTTCTTCAGTGTATAATGCCTGGAATCATCATCCAGTGCAGACCCTCTCTGCTATTTACAACAAGCTGCAGGGCCAGGAAAGAGTACTGCTGCTTCACTGGTGGTAATTCAAAAAACACTCAGCACTGTAATAAAGTTGCAGAGACATAAAATAAGCTTTTTTCAATGTGTTGTAATGTTCACTAACATGGCCTCCACATTTTTTTTAACTTACTGTGAACTCTCTCTGAATGGTGGCTATACATTATGAACAGCAGTATTGTAAGACAAATTACTGGTGATGTTAGTAACCTTTAAGGGGAAATATTCCGTTATAGTTTTACATTGTTCAACTAACAACAGAAACATCATTTTCTTATCAGTACATTATTACTTATAAATTGTACCTGAATTTGTCAAAAAGGGCTGTGCTAAAATGAAACCAAATGTACTCTTTTGTCTTAAAGGAATCCAAACTCCAGAACTGTAGGTGACAACTGCATTTACTAATAGCAAGTATTATCTCAAAGCGTTTCGAGATGAGGAAAGCAGCTGTGGAGCAAAGCAACTTAATAATAGATTATTGGTGGGGATTCCAGTGAAAGAATTAAAAAAAAATACACAATATTACAAAAAAAAAAAAAACCAAAAAAAAACCAAAAAAAAGCCCACAACATTAGAAAGGCACTTTTTAAAAAGGAAAAGGCATATTTTTTTCTATGAAGATAGCAGGTACCAGGTGAGGCTATTGATAGTACTACTAATAAAAACGTAACAAAATAGGTATTTGGCTAGCTAGCAAATTGAGTAACAGATATCATAACATTGCTCAAATAACTGATAGCTAATAAGTGAAGATATCATAAAGAGCTGAATGCAAGTGGAAGTATGTTAATATAAATATAGACATGCATTTTTTTCTGCTGAAAATCTAAGCAAGAGGTGTAAAAATTTAATGACTGTCAATAAATACTTGAGCACATGGCCAGTTATGACAGAGCCCAGATCTAACTGCAGTCAACAGCACAATGGAAACTTGTGGTGTGTACAGTCATCAGATATCCCTAAATAGGACAGATTATTGCTTTAGTAGACAATAGGAGGTAAACATCTCTTGGCCAGATGGCCCTCTCTCTGGAAACACAACACAAACTATGGAAGAGAAAACCCTAAAAATTGAATTGAGGAGTACAATTCCTAAACCACAACAGTGTTAAAATGTTCTAAAACACATGATGAAAAAATATTTGCAGCTCAAATGCATAGTGTATGATTAACACTGCTGCACCTTGAGCTATTTGTGAAATCACTGGTACAAATTTTATTTGTTTATGTGTAAGGCATAAATCTAGTTCCTGTTCAGCTGCTTTCCTTTTATCTGAGAGTAGGGCAAACCAATTTTCTCTGGGTCTGCAGGTAGTTTTCATTATGGAAGACTTAGAGTATTTAAATTTCCAGCATAGAGAATCAATTTTTTCCACTGTTAGTGCTTACACGGTTTTCTAGAAGTGGACAATTCTGCTGTTCACAAGTCTTGAAACTACAGGGATGTGACTTTATTAATATCCAATCACGCCTGAAAATAATCATACCGAAAACCCCTTAGAGTTCATGACATTTCAGTTTTGCTGCACTATCAATATCAGGCTTCAGTTTGATGTCATCAAAACCATTTTCACACTGGTGAAACTACTGAAATTAAAGAAATGGTTGCTACCTATGTATGCAGCAGTGAGCACGTTCTCAGTTATGTCCCACAGTTGTACTATTGGAGTAGGACAGAACATGCTCATAACTGACAAAAGAGCTTAATTTCCTGGATATTTAAACAGTGAGGCTTATGTATCATGTCAGATGCAGTAATGGAATGTGGGCATTTCTTCCACACGGGGGAGATGACAAGAAAGAGTTGTCTAGGATGTACTTTACTCGAGTTAGCATAATTCATAATGTAATCAATTCTGTATTCTGCATCTATGGATAATATATAGAAGAGACAAATCTTTAGTCTTTTTTTACACAATTGTTTCTTGTATTTATTATTTACCACCTTGGGGCTTTTTTGGCTATATAAACTTTCCACAACAATTTTTTATAGTTTTGAAAATTAATCTGGAATTTGAGACAGGTTATTCTATTTTCATACATTAAGTAATATCTCATTATAAAATGTTTTTATGGCTGATGTTGCCAGAAGTTTTGCTGTGTTATTTTGAATTGACAAAGAACTACAAATGAAATTTTTGCTTCTTTAACATGCAAGAAATAAAAGAGCAGGATGACAACATAACTGGGAGCACCTCCCCCTTCCTTCATCTTCATCCAGCTTTACATGTTGAGCATGATGCCATTTGACCTCGAATATCCCTGTGATAAGCTGGGGTCAGCCAGCCTGGCTGTGTCTCGTCCCAGTTTCTTGTGCATTCCCAGCCTTCTGCCTGGTGGAGTGAGAAGCAGAAAAGGCTTTGGCTCTGTGCAAACCCAGCTCAGCAGTAACAGAAATATCCCCACACCAGCAGCACCATTTCCAACACAAATGGAAAATGTAGCCCGTGCTAGCTACTGTGAAGAAATTACCACAGCAAAACACAGCACAATGGGAAATTATGAGTAGTTAATTACGTTATTCTTATGAAATTTTCTCAGTCATTCATTGGAATATGATTAATATAATAATTTTTAACATTTTGTCAATTTTAATAGTAGCATTTTAGCAAAACAGTTGTGATTTTATCTTTTCTTCTGTATAGATTATTTTTTTTTAATTTCATGCACAACACTTGACATCTGATTGAATTCTCTTCAGGTTACATTTATTAAACACTGCATGAGTATTTTACATTAAACCTGTAGCTGTCTCCTGCAATTAGTATTGGCTGTTTGTTCAATAGAAGACATTGGTGGTTATCAATGATTTCTAATGCTATCTTAATTCTGATATGTTGCTGATACCAATGGCAGATCTCAATCACCGTTTTGGCTGAAATCTCTTCATTTAGTCTTAATAAAGAAAAAGTTAAATTTTCTCCTGTTTTATGATTGAAAAAACAAACTTATCAACAAATATGTCAAATTTTTTGGCAGTAATGAGTTAAATGATTCGTTGATTAAATTTCAAGGGATAGGATGGGATTTGGGTTTCCAATGTAGGTACATGTGTTTTTAAGTAACAGTGAAACAAAAGAAAGCTGATATTGCAAGACTGCAAAGTACGGAGTAGGCCTCTATAAAAAACAGAAAAGGATAGTTCCCTTCAGGAAAGCCTGATCTTGGTATAAAAGAAGGTCCAGAATAATGAACATTTTTCTTAGTGTTTATTTCTGTTGTGTTCATAAAAACCAAACTTTCTATGTATATTTAACAAATAAATTGGGCTATAGCCAAATATATATCTCACTAGTCCTCATCAGTGTATCCTTTTGATGGAAAAAGAAAAAAATATTTAAAGCCCTTGAATATTAGCTAATTAACAGAGCTTGAAGAAGCTAGCTAAATGTGGTGCTGTATGTTGTCTGTTAGAAAATATGTAAGAGCTCTGCAATATTGTCTGCTGGGAAACATCACAAAGAGTGAAAGAAAGAAAATTGCAAATGACAACAAGAAAGGTAATCAAGTGTTGTACTAAAGTCTTGTAATACCAGACTCCTTGAGATTAATCTGTTTCTTGAATAAACCCTGAAAAACTGGTACACCACTAAAGACATCAGTTATGTGAAAACAATGTTTCAAAAATACTCAAACAAAACCGGTTAGAGTGAGTCCAAAAACTTGCAGACTCAACAATTTCTCATAAATACAGCTATATGGTATTTTGACTAATGATGGTGTTAGATAAAAACATGTGAATTTTGAAATATTTAGACCAAAGACACTTTTTATCACTCTGTGCCAAAGTGTGATTGACTGGTCTTTATTGTATATGAAGGATAGATTTTACATTTTTCATGTAGCTAACACTTCATAAGGATTCTACTGAAATTGATGTCTGAGCTCTAAGTGTGCTTGATGTAGAATGCATAGAGTATTCACGGATCATTAAACTCAACCAAACATATCAGTTATACTTTTGGATGCCAAAAGTATGTTTTAAATATCTGAAAAATACCTGAACAGTATAAAAATTGGGAATTTATCTACCTTTTCCAGTGTGTCTAATAAAAGACGATATGACCTGCTCTGCTAGTATCTTAATATTATTGTGTCTACAATAATGTCAATAGGAGTAGCTAAGCATACACACTGTCATTGTACCTCTCCTGTAAGGATGAAATGGCCAAATATTTATACATATGACATTTTCTTTACATATTTGTGCTTTGCCCATTCTGAAAATTAAAATATAAACATTCTGGTAAAAAATCTGTTCTCCCCATCACGCCACAGAGTCAAAGTCTAAATCACTTTTGCTTTGTTTGATATGGTGTATAAAATACATTAAAGGTCTTTGTTTTACTGTATCGTGAAATTAAAAACCATGCAGTCTCTGTAATTACATTGTCCTTTGCCGTCTCTTTAAAAAAGAAAAAGACTGTGTTCAAATTTTCCCCCTGTTTTATTTGCACCCTATTAACAACTGTTACTAGAGCTTTAATTATGCCCCTGTGATTGCAGAGATGCGGCTGACTTGTGTCATTTTCCTCCCAGGGGATGCTTTATAATTACCAGCATCCATCGTGGCTGCCTGTAAGCTGATGCTTTTTTATTACCAGTTCAATAATCACTGCATCCTTGTGAACATCTGCTCTACAAGCCATGCATCGGAGGTCCCAGTGCCTGTCACTCGATGCTCCCTTGCTGTGGCGACCCTTTTGCCCTCACCTTCAGTTTATATCTAATTTGCTTAGCAGAAGCCTCATCCAGATTGCCTCACAGGAACACAATTAATGCTCCAGATTTGCAAACAAAGAAATTGTCCCCCTTTTATTTCTTTTTTTTGTCTTATTATCTTGATGTCATATCCTATAATTTGTATTCACAGCAGGGTGAATCAATATAAATCCTGGAAAAAAAAATAGTATTTGGTTGGCTATCTAGCTTTATAATGAAAAGTAGGTAAGTGATGAGGATTTTTTTTCTCCACTAACATCCATACAGTAGTCTCAAATACAAGATAAATATGAGGGTTTTCTGCATATAATTTCCTACCAAAAAATGTTGTAGAAAACAAGGAAATGTTTTCCATATAATAATTTTAATGCTTTCTAATTAAGAATTTTTCCATAGGATGATTTAAATGGCAGGAAATCACTACTCTCATAAACACATGTTTAGATTTTTCTGCGGAAGTACATAGGTTCTATGTGAATGTGTTTTGCTGAAAGAGGGTTATTGTTGCAGATATGGGTCATGTGGAGATGTCCAAAGTAACTGGAAACACCATCAAGTTCTCTAGTTGGGTCTGTAACTCATGCTGCAAAGTATTTAAGCCATGCAGATTTCTGCCAACATGTATTTTTATATTGGCCTATCTTATCAGGCCTTCTATAGTCAGGCAAGGTACAACAGATCTTCAAATTAATTGCAGTGAATAATGTATAGTACAAAATCTGTAATGTTAGCGTTTTTCTCTATATGAAGCTGTAACTTATATGTCTCTGATTAAAGATTTTCATCTAACCTAGCAAAATTCTTAGAGCAGTGAACACTGATGCTATCTCTTAGAAAGAAGGATGCCAGAAAATTAGTAAGCGCTGCACATTCATTTTGAAAGACAGTAAAGTACTAATTGGAAACACATACGTCTACTTAGTGGCTATTTCTCTAGAGTTTCTGGTAATTTTATCCTTGTTTCTTGTTAAAGAAGTCTATTTCATATAATAGCGTGATCAATGGTTGTGAAACATTATTCAGTATGTTTCTGTAGAAATGCTCTGGATATTAATTTATTTAAAGGTTTGGACACAGCCTTCAAAGGGCTTACTACAGTTCCCATGAGCCAGTTAAAATACATACACCTATAACTTCTGTGCCTAGGATGGGTCTGGCCTCAAGCTAGAAGAGAAAGCTTGGCAGACTGTTCATACGGCCATAATCCTCCATGGCATTTTGGAGGGATTTGAAACCGAGATAAACTAAGGGAGGCTTTTGTGAGTACCTGCAGGAAAACATAACCTCATAATATCCATCCAAATCGTGTGATACATGGCCTCTCTACCTATGTGTCAAAATATTTTGCCAATTAATTTGTTTAAATTCTGCCTAGACTGGATCTGGATGAAGGAGGGAGATTTGAATTACTTGTCTGAATGTCTCCTATTTAAAAAAAAAAAAAAATAGTAGAAAATAATTTTGGAGAGTGGAGTATACTAATCTCAGGCCAATATGGTGTGCATTATTAAAAGTTAATGGTCAGGATATTGTAATGCACTCTAGTAGCCAGAGGTCATAGGGCTCCCACGTATAAAACAGAGATTATCCCAGCCTCTGTCTTTGTCCACTCCAAAGAGCACAAGGGAAACAGAGTTCTGCTCTGTACCCAACACTTCCAGACTTTTTTCTCTATTTTATTTCTAGCAGGAAATCTAGAAGGGTGCAGTGTATCTACATCAATTATGCAAAAATATATTTAAAGAAAAAAACCAACAAACCACCAAAACAAAACAAAACAAAACAACAAAGACAAAACCTACTATATCTAAAACGTGGCTTAAGCTCAGCCATGGCACTCCAGATGGCTCTTGCTCATTTTGTCCCTGCCTAGAGGAACCTGACACAAATCTGAGCAAGGACCCTCCTGGAAGGGAGAAATCCCAAGGTATGATTAGACCACCGAGCTACCTCAGCATCACTCATGGCCCTCCCCTGATCAGGAAGAGTGGCTCTAGGGTGTAATTCACTCCTGGTGGGTATAACCCTGTGTCCCTTGCCAAGTCTGAAAATAGAGTCTTGCTAACAGGTCCTGCAGCTGCTGTGGCTGCCAGCTGCCACTGGTGAGGTGTAAATCTGCCTTTGTCTCTACTAGGTGCTCTGTCTCCCTGTCTCCTCATTATTTTCCGAAGGGAAAGCCTTTTCTATGACCCAAAAAAGACATTCAGCACTCTTAAAGAGACAGTGTCCTAGTCTTGTGTTGAGAGGCAAGCAGAAGGTCAAAGCACCTCTCCTCTGAGTAGGATTGCACTGCTCAGCTGAAACTTTATAGCCTTTGGGTTAAACAAAGCAGAGAAAAAATGCTTTCATTAACTTATTTATGGAAAGACCTTGTCTGTATGACATTTAACACTTTTTATAGACTGTAAAGTGCAGAGTTTAGTCAGCTAGTTACTCGACTTGAATGGTTTTTCATCCTGTGTTCTCCAGGCTAAAGCAGCACCCAGCGTTTCAATGCTCTCTGTAGACATCACCATCAGTACCTTTCTTGCAGAAAATGGGTTGTTTTTTTTTTAATTTAATGCTCAATTACATAAGAATTTTCAAATTAGATGATTGCTCTTGCAAAATCTCATTTTTATTACATGATGAAACAGGATTTATCTTTCTAAAAGTGGTAACTTTTTAAAAAGCTGATTTTTTTCCTTTGGCTTCATATTGTTGAGGACTTCAACAAACACAGTTCTTTATAACCTTTTAATCTCTCTTCCATTACAGAGATGTTTTCACTATGACTGTAATTCATATACTTGGAAGTCACGTACATGAGGCCTCTTTTCCTGAAGACATAAATCCCATTGAAACCAGTTGGACATAAAGAATTTATTACTTGGCTAAATAAAATGACAACTTTAGATTCCTAAGAATAAAAAAAAAGGTGATGAGTCATCAGTCTCCATTTCACTAACAACTAAAATTTCAGAAAATTGTTTTCAAAGATGATTACTAGATTTATTAATTAAACTTTTGCCATCAGAACTAAGAAATGGAAAATATTCAAGACTAGAATAAAGTTTCACAGTTTGATAAGGAACTAACAGATCTCAGAGAACCATGAGGTGCAACTGATCTCCCAGTAATTGTTAAGTAACTGAATACTAATCTTCAATAAGCAGAAGAATAAAACCTCTCAGGTAATACCTTATTTCTATTACCAAACATTGGATAACAAAACAGAATTTATTTGGTTAATTCCAAATGTAAGTCTGTTCATTATAGTTAAAAAAGTTTTGTGCTCTAGTGGAGTAAATATAATAAAATTGGCAAAATGCTGAGCTCTAGTTGATACTTTGAAATTTATTTTATGTAGATTTTCTTAGGCAAGATACACATATTTCTTTATTTAATGTTTTTCTACCCATCAGAAAATGTATATTGTTCATAAACACTCACAGCGTTTGTTTATGTCAGGTGTGTTAATAACCAAAAATGTGTTTAGTTTTTGGTAGAGTCCCCCTAAAATTCTTACTGAATCATGTTCCGCTTATTAGATTCTATCAATCTTTAATTTTTGAAAAGTACTTTGGGGTCAGATACACTGAACTGGTCTCTGTGAAATTACCTTATGTATATAATTATTAGTAGAAACAGAATTAACAATTTGGAGTTGGAGGTTGGAAACACTGGTTTGGTTCACAGAATTAACCTGATAACCCATTTATAATGTTTGCTCTTGCTTCTTCCAATCTGAATATATGTAAATTATTTGTAAAGCAACTTCTTCAAACTTACAATGCAAGTGGGCCACACATATTTGTAAGAGAGTTTATTGACTTGCATGAATAATTGCTTCAATAATTTATTAGAGATCTTTGAAGATGTGACTGTTAAGTTTCTTACAGGATATATGGCAGATGGGTTCTCTTTAGAGTATAAAAATTATTTGGAAGTAGTAGCACTGTGATGCACACATACACACACAAATTAATGGAGATAAAGCAGCATGGAGCGTAACAAGGATAATGAACACATGTATGATATTAGAAGATTTGGTCTTACAAAGTATATTTTTTTATAGTAAATATACTACATTTAAAGAACAGAGGTTGCCTGAGAAGACATCCTAATTTCATAAAAATAGTCATTGGAAAAAATGCACTAGAAGACTCTAAAAAACTAATATTAAAATAAATAATTTTTCCATAGAGTATTGAAAAAAACATAATTAGCTATATAATGGAAAGTCAGACTTAATTTAAAAATAAGAAATAATTGTTATAATACAAGCTAGATAGTGAGTGTTGAACGATGTGAGCTGTGATAGCTATTCACAAATAAAAGGACTGAAAGTTGCCAGAGAAAAATCACCACCATGACTTTACTGTAGACAATGTCTGATGGTAGAACACAAAGACGATACCATGAGAAAAAAAAGTTTGGTAAACAAACAAAACTTCAAAGCAGGACTGTTTTAAAAAGATTCTGTTCATTTTAGCCATCTCTTTTTAGCCATACTTTTAATAGTATCCCCAATGATACCTATATCCCTGCCTTTTAGGTGAATGCAAACAGAGGGATAGCGCATAGAGACAAGGCAGTACATTTCCTGAACTCTGGAGAAATGAACGTTATAAAGAAGGAAATATAAAAATGGAAAGTACTTTACAAGTAGATTGTGAAATAATAGCACTGAATTAAAGCCTATGTACTTGTAAAAACATCTGGAGAATTTTATTCTTTCAAAATGTTATTTAATTTCTAACTGTATTTGAAAATTTCTGATATCACAAGAAAAACTTGAGCATCTAGTACAATGTTCAGTATTTTACATGCTACATTTCATAAAGCCAGTTTATTGAATGAGCTTGAAACAGGAAGATATCTATATTACATTCAGATAGGGACATATTTCTAATTTGTTGAAGGCAATAATTATCTGTCACTAACTCGGATGTGCTTTTGATCAGGTCTTTTGATACTCTTAGCTTTCTTGTACTTCATGCATGTAACTATTGGCTGCTCTCATTACTTTTATATAAAGGTCCTTTAAAAATTCTCCTTTAGATTAATTATTTCTCTTAGTAATATATGGAGACAAATCCTAGAAGTTTATTTAACTTAGAGCAGAGTAATGTCAATCTTTTCCCAAAAGTGCTGTACAAACACAGTTATGACAAGTCCTTACATTACTCAAATAAGCATTCAGATGGCTGCTCTCTGCAAAACAAGCTAATACATACAACATTTGACAGCAAATAAGTAAAAAAGAAAATTTGTATTATTTTTCCTCTAAGTCAAACATCAGTTTTGGAAAAATAATCCTTTTCCCATTTTTAAGGTGAAGATAAATTTTCATTGTCTCATTTTAACTATACAGATGTCTTTCTTTCTGCAAAACATTGAAAAGGGTTATGATCTGAAGCAGGAATATCCTATATTCTCATTAATATAGGTTATTCTGAGTTATCTATCCATTTTTCAGAACATCCTACATGATTTTTCATTTTTCTTCATTAGAAAACAACTTCTTCTCACACAATGATTATTCAAGTGTTACTTAAATTTCATTAAATGCTTTTCTTCTTCAAAGTGTAGTACATATCTCCTGTCCTAAAAGTGTAGAGTACTTTCTAGAAAATTTGTAGTGAATATGTCTTAAGATGAGTGAAATTGGACGAGTGTCTTTTCAGCAGCCCATTTGGAAGCCATTATCCATGGAGTTTGATGATAATTTCTCCAGCTGTTGAGAGTATCTTTACTTGGGCACCAAAACTCAGACCAATAAAAGTATTTATATGACAGATTCTCTGGATATGGATAAGTAAGGTTCTGTAACAACTCATAAAATTTAAAGCTGTAGTGAGAAGTCAGTCACATGAACATATGAAAACATCCTCTAGATGAAGATTTTGCATGTTAAAAGCATCAACAATATAAACCCAAAACCACTTACAACCAGTCAATTAAAATCCAAACAGCTTTGCTGAAATATTACAGAACTACAACAGAGTGTGTTCCAGTGTCTTTTCTTAAAAAATAAAAGTTGGTTTGGTGGGAGAAAGGCTAGTGTTCAGAAAAGCAGAGATGAAATATGGCAATGGCCAAGCCAGAGCTTGGGAAAAAAGCAAATTTCATTACATTTTCTGGAAAAAAACCAAAACAACTTCAATATATCTGGATTTTTTTAGTGAGAGGAGAACATAAACTTTGTGTTCATGTTTCATGACCCTTTTAGAAACTTTTATCCTTTTCTTCCTTCCCTCACCCACCAAAAATTTAAATCAGTGAGCTTTTCTGTGCATTGACTGCAGTATTTCAAAGACATGTTGGTATAGCGGTTTCCTGACTGCAAATTGAAATATTTAGGCTTTTCGCTTTCCTGGAACCAGACATTTTGATCTTGTCCAAATTAAATTAGGTAATTAGTTTTTAAAAGTGGATGCACTGAGTGCAATGGCAAAGGCAGAGTGTAAAACCAAATTAAAGTATTACAAGTGCAATTCCAAAATAATTGTAAATGACAAAAGAATAACAACAAAGAATTTGTTAATTTTTGGAAATTTTAGGAAAAAAAGTCTAATTTTTTGGCAGTATGAAGCAGCTTCTGCACAACCTAGACAACTACAGCCCATTTTAACATTGCAAAAATACTTATTTGAGCAACAAAATGAGCAATAACTATGAGTTAACCAGGCTGTCTGTACAAAGTACAATCACACAAAATTCAGAAAAATTACTCTTTGGTGATGCAAAATAAGATTGGGTCTCCAATGAACCAAGTACTGTATAAATCAGCTTAGTAGCATTAAATACAAGCCAACACTACGAAAGCCTTGGCAATAACCTTTTGTTACCAACATCAAACAACCTGCTTGTTTCATCAGAGCCATCATTCCACTTCCTTAATAGGCAGTAGTAACTAGGCATTATTTGAATAATTTTATGAGGTTGCATATTTGTAAATTGAAATCTTGGCAGAAAAATGAAAACCTGGCCATCATAGAGAGAAAAAACTCTTAACTCTTTTTTCTGCTGGTCATGTTTTTCTATTTCTTTTTGTTTCTCTTCACACTCGAATCAAGAGATGGTTGGGATACTCTACATTTCTTTGGCTAAACAATGTATTCTATCCTATTAACCTGCAAAAGCTGATGACAATTCAAGAAATATTTCTCAGAGGAATTATAGACTTCCTTCTATGCTTTTTAAATGTACATACATGCATACATATATCTATCTATATACATACATATATATATATGTAATTATGTCTGCAATCACAAGGTAGCTGTTGCCAAAAACAGCAGTTTTCATCCTTTATTTTTTCTATTAAAACTGTAGGTCCTCAGGCCTAGAATAAATGGAATTTAAAGTATCCCATGTTGCACTTTCAGGAAGACCAACAACCTTGAAATTTTGAATATTTGAATTTAAATGTGTTTAAAAGTGCTTTCTAAAACACCTGACTCAAACACATCCTAATGTTAGTGATTGGAATGAAATAAGCCCAGTCGCATACCAGAATTAGCAAGTGTGTATAAATACAAATATTTAGATTTTAATTGGAAAATTAAATCAAGGATATTACTGAAAAATGACAAATGTGATTTATTAGCTTTGTTTTTTCTCTAAAACAACCCAAGTACCTCAATCATTGTAAATTGATTTTTGACATTAAATTATTGTCACTCTCTCAAGAAGAATGAGTGCAAAGTAGCTTACACAAAAATGTTCTATGTCTCTTCATACTTGCTGAAGCATCATGTTACAAATCTGTCTTAACTGTGTATTTTCACGATACCATCAAATTCCTTTTAAAACAATAGAGATGGAGGTAGCACAGGTTTTTTTAATATCTTTGGATCAGTGAAGATCCTGTTTTCTCTGATCTGAAACATTCACTGTGCCAACAGTTTCCACATACTACTGAACACTGGGTAAAATAAAAGAATTGCATTTTATGTGTTACAATATATGTTGTATATTTAAACACAAACATATTATATACTGTACTGTAAACATAATTATGGATGTAATTTACTCTAGAGTTTGCAATAGATTTGGAACTTCTGGAACTTAGTAAACACCGTCAGGAAAAAAATCCATTAAGGAAAAGATTGTGCCAGTAGAGAGTTATTTGTGTAATTATTATAATATAACAGGTTGCAATATTACTGTAACATTACTGTATAATGCTTGATTGTAATTGGTCCAATATATCTTTAGGCTGTATGATAAAGTTTTACTATAAAAGCACTATAAGTAGAAATATATTGAATGTATGTCTTTTTGTTGAAAACTGGAAACAAAATTAGGTGGGATTTTAATGTGGAGGAATTTGTGCTCACCAGGGATCTGTTTCTAAACAGGAAAGTCAAAGTGGTGGCGAAAACAGGAGAAGATTTCCAGGAAAAGGCATTGTTCTCTTTCGGGAATAGACTAGTTTAAAGCATTCCTTTGAAGGAGGGGGAAGTTACTTAGCCCAGGTGGGAACAGAAGGTCAGTCAGAGTGAATGCTAAAGACTGAAGATTTGTTGCTGCACAACTGTAGAAACTTTTACAATTTTTTAATGGAAATATCTTGCTAAGTAGCATTTTGGCATTTTCTAGTTGTAGGGACCTGGAATAATTCCAATTCATGTAATTACATTGTTACTTACTCTCTCCCTCCTTGAAGTTTCAATTATTTTCATCATCATTCTTTCACATCCTGTTCAGAACTACCAAGGGTTTCACTATTAACAGTACTTATGTTCTAAATAGAGCTAGTGACAAGGATTTTTAGTCCATAATGGTTGTTTAAAGAACAGAATCGTGGAAACAAAATGAGCCTCGTTTTTCCCCCTGTTATTTGGAAAATAAAATTGGTCTAAGAAGAAATATAATTTAAACAATTCTTTTTCTTGCTAAGTTAAACATTATTTTTGACCCAAATGATGCCTTTTCAATTTTATGGTCCACTTAAACTTTTGTGACCAACATAGTTGCAATTAACAATGAATCAATTACTTAAATTAATGGAATTTCAACCTAGATATGATTTGATTAGATGAAGAAATATTCTCAATGGATTATTTGGTATTTTATGGTGTCAGTGGCAATATATTGGAAGGGATTGAGATCTCATCTGGGAGGTGACACAGCCCTCGAACTGTAGCCCAGTTGAAATGTGGCACAATTTCCCCTGTATTGGTGCTAGTGGAGGCCTGAAACCCCTGAGTCCTCTGACACACTAATATTTCAACAAAGCCTAAACAATGAGCTGGAGTTATCCACATGGCTTGAGTATACAAAATCCTTTAAAGTTAATAGCAAAGTATCACTCCAGTCCAGAAGAACTTGCCTCCATCACATTGAGATACAAGATGCGGTTACTGCTGCAGAGCATCCTGATGTCAGTGAAAGTAGGGGGATGCTAAGGGGATGCAACAATCTCAGATTTCCCCTTATGGAGGCCCAGAGTTACTGTGGTCAGAAGTAAAAGCAAACTGCTTCTCTGGAGAAATCCAGAACATGGGAATTCTCAGCACTGAGAAACAACTCATCACAGTACTATCTTTATAGAACAGACTTCACCTAAAACATATGGAAAGCAAATCAGTAAATAGTTCTTTCTCCTTTAAATGATACTCAGAGAGTCAACATTTTAAAAACAAAAATAAATTTCCATTTAAAATGTCAGAACCTATTTTCAATGTGTATTGAGAGCAAAGGAAATCAGACACATAGAAATTTGAAACTTACTTTTTCCCTGCAACCTAAGGCACCACTTATCTCTGATCTGATCTCAATGAAAAATTTGCTATGTACAATAGAATAAGTTACAGAGAAAAAGGTAAATTATGGTGCATACCTCAAGATATTGTTGGGAATATCTTCTTTGAAAGCTAGAAGCACTTTTTTGAAAGCATTTTCAATTGCAAGGCTCATCCTTTCTTATCAAGATATTTTTCCCTTAGTTCTGCCTTTGAGTCTGAGTTCAGTATCCCCCAGATCTCTATACTTATTTTCAGGCAAGAACCATAGTAATTCCCAAAGATAAAAACACAGCAGTTTCACATGGCAATCCTGAAAATGTGGTCTATTTCTGAAACTATATGCGTTATCTCAATATAACAGAAAAAGCCAATTTCTTAACAGTGAAGCATGGGGTTTTTACATTATGTTGCTAATGGGATACATTTAGTCCAGATGATAATCTGACTCACAAAATATCCTAAATATCTTGAAATGTGACCACAGGAGACATGTACATGAAACATACAACACTAAAGAAAATATTTTCATTGAACAAGCCCTAAGTGAAATCAATTCAAAAGTTTTAAAGAAGCTCTCGTTAAAAATATTCTTTAACTCTAGATAAAGAGATTTATTGTGGCATACATACTTTCAGAATGGATTTTTTTTACTCTTGTTTGTGTATTTAAGTCATCTTATTGATGACACCAATTCATTTTCTAAATTATAACATTAATTGGGATAAAAGAAACCTCTGATTCTTACCAAATGAATGTATCTTCTGTTCTCAGATTTAAGCATTTCTGCATTGGCCTTATTTGCCAATAGCAAAAGTAACAACACATTTAAAGAGCTGCTATGCCAGAAAGAACCAAACAGTACAGTATTTCCATGTTTGTCTGCAAGACCATATTGTCTTCTACATTATTTCTAGTAACTAGCTAAACCTAAAATAATCTCCATCTTCTGAACCTTTCAAAGATGGAATAAATGCTAGTCATATCCTGAAATCACAAACATATATTTTTGCCAACTAAGCAATTTTTAAAGAGAATTAAAGGAATATTCTACCTGTTTTCTGGAAATAAAACAGTGAGAATGCTAACCTAATTTGGAAACCAGTTCATGATGTAGATGTTTCCAAATATCATCTCTTCCTAGGATCTGTAGGTGGAATGGAGAGCAAGCATTGTGTCTCTATGGAAAACGCAGGCAAGATCTAAAGATTTCCAGCTATTTCCATATACAGCTTGCAGGAAAAACAGACCCATATTTTACTGGAATCTGTTGGGAGATATGCTTTTATGAAACATTGTTTTTGACTTACTGCTAGTTTCCCTCAAGCATCTGTTCATCTCATAGCCAACTTCACCCACTTCATCGGCCCTGATGTCCTCAGTCCTGTTATTCTGACTGGTTTACTCAGCTCTGCGTGCTGTCTCCTCTGCTGGTGATGTCTTAGGACAAATTTTCTGAGAGGGATAAGAGCTGCCAAGGAGCACTTTAGTGTCTGTCTGACAGAAAATTTATGATGAAAGCATAATATAGCTTTTGTTATGGCTGTGTGCTTCATTTCATTATGGCTGTGCTTCAAGCACGTGCCTGCCTGCAGAAATTCTAGTTGCACTTTGTCCTGTACAGAGGCTCCAGAATGTGGGCTATCCATGTAACATGGACACTCTGGATATTTGGGAAACGTAACATTAATCTTAACAGCTATATTGAGAAAAAATGTTGAAGCTAATCAATGCTCATGATTGGGGGGGGGGGGGGGGGGGTAATGGGACTAGATGAACTTTAAGGTCCTTTCCAACCCAAACCATTCTGTGATTATGTGATTCCAAGCTGCTGTTTTCACAGTAATGCTACAAAGCTCTGTGCGTCACTTGAATTTTTGTGAACATTGTCCATTGTTCTTTGTATTGCAATAGCTTGAACAACTCAGTTTGAATTATATGTGGAATTGTTTTGACTGGAAAATGGTCCATCTACTAAGCTCATAAGGGAGATGGTAAGAGTCTTGAAGCTTTGAAATGTAACATGAAACCTTACAACAAACTAATTAGCAAGGAATATAGCCAAAAAGGAGGCAGTATCCAGCGTCCAGCACCTGTATTTGAGTGTGCCAACTGGCCTGCAGTGAAAACCCCACTAAACTTGGGGGCCATTTAAAGTGTGTCAGTGGGAATCACCACTCGTATTAATCTACCTTATATGCATAAAAGGTGAGTAATGCTGATCTATGCCCATTTAGGGTTTTTCCTCTCATTCTCTCAGCACTATTCTGTATAAAATGGAAGTCATGTTATCATTAAGATCTTTCAAATTTTTGCAAAGATACATTGATGCATTTTCACAGTTAGCCATGAATGGTAAGTTTACATTAACATGTATATCCCTCACATTTTTGGAACTATTTTGAAAGTGAATTTATTCTCCATTAACTGTTTTCAGGCAGCAGTGGTGGTTCACCTGTCCCTGCACATTGTACAGTTTGATTCAGAATTTGTTCTACCAAAAAAAGCTTCTAGGTATGGCACTACTGAGCTGCCAAAACTCTCCAAAGTCCCCATCTGTGAAGAAAATGGACAGAAGATAAAGGATCAACCTTTAAGAACTTTGACTCATTATTTTCACTGATAATGTCTAGGTTAAATAATGGGAAATATATCTAGGCCTACACAAAATGCAGCTAACTGCTTTGCATTTCACTCAGTCCTTAGAATATGCCTGTATACCCAAGCATCTCAACATCACTAACCTCTGTAAAATGCTATATGAAAAAGTGGCCTAAACAAATGAAATGTTGATCTGCCTTTTATTAATTTCATTTTTTATCTTCTTGTGTACAGACGTTTGACAGCTGTGACATTCATGGGCAATGCATTTGAAAAAGAAGACATAAATATTCAGAGACATATTAGAATGCTGTTCAATGTAAGCACCTGTCTACTTAGTGTTGACAGAAAATCATTTATTTTGCTTTATGCATGTTCTCTCCAGAGACTACAGAGGTCCTATTTTATTTAAGGAGCTGGTCCCAACATCAGTACTAGCTCTCAAAAATGCAATATATACATCTAATTATATTTATTAAGGAAACAACTATGGCTTATATTTTCTGTAATACTGAAACCATTTTTTCAACCTCTACTTCAGAATTTCCTTCCTTGGGGAAATGAAAGAGGAAAGGGAAAAGGGAACAAGGAGTAGAAAAAGTATGACCTCATGACGTCTTTAATTACAACATCAAAGAAGATGGCACAGAAAGAATAATGCAATTAAAATAGTACACAAAAAGATATGTAATGTGAAAGGGATCACTGCCTAATCTTTCTGATATCCAATGCTCATATGGTTCTGCTAACTTTAAGAAGTGACATAAATAAAGCTAATGTAAATACTTTTAAAATGGGAAACTGATGCTCAGTGTCAGGGTAGTTTGAAAAATCTTCAAGTATTATGAAATGATGAAATGTATGGGGTTTTTCTGCTTTTTGATAGTACACCAAATGATCAGTGGAAACAAGACTCATCCAATGACTGGGACTGCTAGAGCTCTTAAAAAACAACAACAACAACAACAACAACAACAACAACAACAACAACATAAAACCGAAAACCAAAACTAAAACCCTCACCCCAATCTCTCCCAAAATCTCTGTCCTAAACTAAATCAAATAAATACACACATGAGAAATCTGGAAGTCATGAATTTTAAGCCCGAGAGAGTAATGACTCCCACAGAATGTACCTCTCTGCAAGGGAAGATCATTTCACAATAAGGTTCTATTTTCTGTAACAAAGAAAGTATCATGAATTCCAAGTCAAGTTTGTACAAGTGTCTCACTCTCTCTTACTAATAAAAACCTTGTGTTTTGTTTTCTTTAGATGAGGTGGAGATTTTGGTGCATTTACACGAAAATGACGGGAGAGGAGAGGAGAGGAGAGGAGAGGAGAGGAGAGGAGAGGAGAGGAGAGGAGAGGAGAGGAGAGGAGAGGAGAGGAGAGGAGAGGAGAGGAGAGGAGAGGAAAAGGAAAAGGAAAAGGAAAAGGAAAAGGAAAAGGAAAAGGAAAAGGAAAAGGAAAAGGAAAAGGAAAAGGAAAAGGAAAAGGAAAAGGAAAAGGAAAAGGAAAAGGAAAAGGAAAAGGAAAAGGAAAAGGAAAAGGAAAAGGAAAAGGAAAAGGAAGGAATAAAACTCCCAAGAAACACAGCCAAATGTTTGGCCCGAACACTTCACTCCATTTTATTTCACCTGACGTGGGTCTGAAATGATGTTAACTCAGCCCTGCTCACACAGCGCTGTGAGTGGGGGAGGTCTGGAGGGAGCACGAAATTCCTGGAATCGCCCTGAGCCGGCACAAACCCTGCCAATGCTGCCACCTATGGACCGAAAGTGCCGGCACCAGCTCCCCAGAGCTGCTCGCAGGCGCTCTGCGCTGCAGGAGCTGAACCGCGCCAGAAAATTCAGGCTCCTGCACAAGCTCGTTCACCTGGTGAACTGATGGAGCGGCTGCCTTGGTTTATCTAGTTCAATGCTTTTATATCATTTAATTAGGATCATCGCAAAGCAACCTAACCTGTCTACAGAAATTAAGAGCTGCAACTCCAGACCCCATATGAACTCTTTTGCTCAATTAAAGCTAAGAAGCTTTTTATAGAAAGATTTTTTTTTTCCTTAAAGTACACACAAGCAGCAATGGAACATGATATGCCTTTTTCACATTACGGTAATTATGCAAAGGCAGTAACATTAAAAATACTTGCTGAAGTCCAAAATTTACACTGCTATTGCAGATATTTCAGCCTGTCATTTTAAAGATACTGGCACAATTTTCCTATTCTATGGAAGAAACACGGGTGATTAGACCTAATGCCTTCAGATATCTTCGTGCCGCTCTCCTAATATTAGCACTTGCTACTAAAATACCATGACAATCTAGAAAATTAATTTTCTAAAACTTTTTTTGGGAATGACCATCTGTATTTAGGCCTTTAATTTGGTCTTTTCATTTTTCCATTTAAAATTTTATATATTTCATATAATAAATCAGCATTGCTATTTTATTGTCACTTCTGGCAAGTCCTCTCCCTTTTCAATCTTACAGTCCTTACTAAGAAGATAATTCACCTAGCTGGAGAAAAGTAGGCCCTAAACAGATTTACTTCTCAACTGTTAAAAGAAAATAAAAATTCTTCAACTAATCTGCCAATGTTTCACTGTTATACAGCAAATAAAGCAAGATGGATAGAGTGCAGTGGAGAACAAGCTGGTAGGCTCTTAACTATGCAGCCACGGAGGGGCTGGAGACCACAGAAGGATGAGCAAATCTTAGGTGCCACTTTCTACTCCCAAAGATATATTGAAAACAAAATGCAGAAGCAGAAACCTGACAGGATTCAAAGTAGACAAAAATGGTGCTGGCAGGCTCCAAAAAAGATAGGATTTCTGCAAGTTATTGGCCAGTTATAATAGAACCTACAGGGTTTTTTTTTTAGCACCTTTCCAAAGCAACTGATGTTCCTAATGTGTTGTACCAGAAGATTAAGGTAAATCATGATACTATTTGCCACACCTTGTACATTTCAAGCATCAATCTGCAAAGTAGTCAGTTCTACAGTAACACACATCCGTATTTTCCATCTTTCCTATCTGAGCACTAGTCAGCTAATTTGCTATAAGGGCATTAAACCTATAACGGCATTAAATTTGGGAAATATCCCAATTAAACTAAATATTGTTCTCATTTATTTTCTTGCTACCCATGTACCAAATGAAGGCCCTGATATAGCTAACAGAATAAAACTGGCAGTGGTGAGCAATGTGGGATGGAGAATCAATCCCACAAACTGAGTATGAAGCACTTGAGAAGTTAGAATATCTTCTATATTTTCTTGAAAGCAATACCGGAGTTATTTTTAAACATATTCGTTAGTAACTTCTTATTTATTATGCACATGCATAAAAGTGAGAGTAAGTTATCCTATTAAAATCAATAGAAGTACTCCTGTGATTAAAATTTCATTTATGCTGAAATAGGGCCTTACGTTCTACATACACTTCCATTCAATATGTGCATATTGTGAATATTAAATAATGTTAAATTACTCCCTTTTTCATAATAGAATCAGCTTGACAGTTACAATGTTCAAGCACTAAGCAGCACATATTACAATGGCAGCTCCCTATCATGCAGTAATTTTCTTCCTTTTAATATTCTTGAAATTTAGCTCTCACAAGTAGGTGAAATGATTCTGTCTTTGAAAAGTAATTTGGCATGCTCCTTTAGACTTTACATCTAGTCAATAAAACTCTACTCTCTCATGTATCAATGTCTTTGAGTATCATGAGTTTGTTGAGACTTGCTGCTACTCAGTTCTCTTAAGGAGAAGAACAAGGATGGAGAAATTAGTTCATCCTAGATTCCCATTTGAGAATTATAAATGGGGCCACCTTGACTACCACTGTGGAACCCTCTTTTTTGTTTCCACAGCAGTGGAGTGGAAGGTTGGAAGTGGGATAAGAGGACAAACAATTTTGTCTTTCACTTCCCATTAGGTACTGGTTGCTCTGGTTTTCTTCTTGGGCTTAAAGAGTACTAAAGGTGAGGGTACAAGTAGAGATCTTCACTGCAGTCTTCTTGTGCACCATGACAGATCTAAGGTCTCTGTAATAATTTAATGAAGTCAGGAGTCCATAGATTTAGGAGGTGAAAGAAAGAATTGCATGACTAGTAGTAGAGATACTGAATAGTAGATAGTAGTAGTGGATACTGAATACAACACACCCTGCTTTCATTAAATCTCACTACCATGATTTAGGCAAAGAAAAGGAGGCCAATGACAGTTCCTGAACACCACTCTTTCAGGAATTAGGTACTGGGGCAGACAGTGAGCTCAGAAATTCTGGGACAGTGTCAGACCTTCTGTATTTTTGCTGGAGGTGTCAGGATCTGTGTGCAGTCTTCCTGGAGAATAGATTTCCATGGATATCCCATGGCTAATTAAAACCCCCCCTACTCCTCAGGGTATGATTAGAATTTTCTACCTTCTGAAAAACAAAACACAAATGTGAAATTATTGCAATCCTGCCACCTGAGGGTTAGTAACTGTATTTCTGTAACTCAAACCTAGATTTTCTCTATAAAAAAGAATTTGGAAGGAAAGATGCACTAAAAAAAGGAAAAAGGATCAGGCACATCATCTGTGATTCTACTGGTTTGACTTTATCTGACAGCTCACAGGAATGTCACAATAAACAACAATCCAAAGAGAATAATAGTTTCATAAGCATTAAAGATAGAAAAGTCCATTTAGCAATGACTATTTTATGGTAGTGCATTACGATACATTAGGCAATCTATTGCTTCCCCCATTTATTTTAAGTTTTTCTCCAAATCTATATCCTTTGTAGATTTTTTTAAACAGATCTAAGTTTATTTAGTCTGCTTTACTAGCGATTAGAACAATTCTGTAATTAGCATACTTCTCTGAAAAAGATTATTCATTGGACCTCAGAAATATTTTGGTTTAGACTGGATTAAAAATACAGATAAACTTAAATGAAACACTCATTATTAGAAACTGAACACTGTAGCTAGGAAATACTGAAAAAGTAAATACTTGGATTTATGACTCATTGTTTGTAGGCTTAACAACTTTTTAAAATACTAGCTTGATTTGGCTGTAACAAGTATATTAATGTAAATACAATAGGACATTCCTAAGGGGAATTGCCATTCTAAAAAAAAAAAATTAAATTCCATATTCACTACAATAAATGTTACGCCAAAAAATGTTATAGCTACCAGAAACATAGAAAATACTATACCCAAAGCTAGAAAACTGCTCCAGTACAAAGCATGCCTAATATACAACCTTCCAAATACACAGTATATCCCTAGTAAAGATATAAATTATGGTTGCAAATGAGACCACAAACGAAATTTTGCTCAAGGCATGAATCATAAATTCAAACAATAATCATCTCCTGCATGAGGCACAACTACTTTGTTTACTTCTTATACCCTGTTTCCTAAACATGAAGATGAAAGTAGGTCAAGTAAATTTAGCATCTTTTCACATGAAGTATGTTATGATAGCGGGTGGCACAGCCTAATTTACAATTACATGAGTTTACATGAATATGAAAATATGTGTTTTCACTGTGCTGTGTCATTACACATATTGACATTTTACTCACAATGACACAGAATCATAGAAAACACCCAAGATTTGGAGAAGGGAGGGAAATATTTATCACAGTTGCAGCCTGAATGAAATATCGATGTATTAAGAAAGAATTTCATATTATGCTGAATGTTATTTCTAAAGATTCTTGTAGGTATGTTTATGCAGTGAGTTAAAATGGAAGAAGAGGGAAACTGAGAAACCACTGTTTTATTTCCTTTCTAAAAAAGTTTCAATTTTGTTGTAGTTTTTAATCAGGAAAAAAGCTTTTCTGAGAAAATTTCAAAATTTAACAGCCATGTTTCTTAACATCGGACCAAAATGCAAAAGAAACTTTAAATCAAAAGTTGCAATCTGAAAATTTGTTATTCATCATTCTGTCATGAAGTTTCAAGTATGATTCATCTAGGAAACTTATCTGGAATAAATAAGTGTTGTTTTATTATAATGATTTCCTTTACTAGAAAGCAGAAGGAAGACTTACCAAATACTGTGAACCAAAATTTAGTCAGAGTCTATTTATTTTACTGAGTGGAAAGAATAAAGACGCTCTGTGACAAAGGTAAATTATATTATGCACTTGTTTTATATTTCCAGTATCCGAGTTACTCGATTTTATAAAGAAAAAGTTGTTGAAATAAGACATGATATTCTATAATATCTATCTTAATGAAGAGATTATATCATGGGCTCCTTCCTTTTCCATTTGGAATTGTTTTACATGGCTATGGCAATTTCAACAACTACTTCCCTTAAAAAAGTACCATTTGAATGCTCTACTTCTTGTTGCAATGAGGCAGATGAAAACAAGGAGAAACAGCAACAAAAGCTGAGGACACAACACCTTTTTGGACAAGATATCCTTTGCAAATCACATTTTGAAAATCATAGATAGTAGTGATATTTTTAAATTGTAAAAGAATACATTCAATATGTGTATTCACTGGCTAATGGATTGGCCAAAATAAATCATACTTCATAAGCAGGAGAATTAAATTACTAAATAGAGAATAAAGTAATTCTAAACATATTTACAAAAGCTGCAGGATGTACTTAAAAATGGCAAGGCGTAGTTATTAATCAGCTGCTTGCTATCCCAAGCTATTTGCTAAAGTTAAATAAGAACTGACTCTGAGGCTTTGGAATAAATAATGGTATAGAGTCAGTACCCAACATATAGTTATGCGGTATTCCCAGCATTATCTATTTAGTACCTTGGCAAAATAAACCTCAGTAAACATGCTTGTCTCTTTCTGTTAAGAAAGCCAAAATAATTGCAAAATGTGTTGGCATTTTTACTGCTACTGACACTTGTTCACTAGTTATTCACCAGGATACATATTTCAGCCTGACCACTGGAAAGCTTTCAAGGGTGAACAACTTTCAGCCACAGTATAGAACTGTGGCTCTACACTGTTGAAAGCTTATATTTCACCTCTGCTCTGAGCTTTGCATGTGTTCTACTTCCTTCTCCTTCCAGGATCTTTCCTAGCTTCACAAATGTCCTCACTGAGAAAAAGTGCCAGAAGAAGCAAGTGTTAGAAGAGCAACAGTTAACGTTTTCTGCTATGGTAAACCATAGTAATGACATTTTACCCGCACAAAGCATTTGGCTCCATGCAGCTGACTTATTAAAGTGCACGCATTCATGCTAAGTACCTTGATATCTAAATTCTTTTTAAGTTTTTGCTTTCAACAGATTACCCAAGTCTTCAGCCAAAACTGGCCCTGGTCAGTAACCCAGGAAGACAGATTGCTGCAAAAACCTGAAAGTCTGGGCTAAACTACCGCCAGTTAAGGTGTAATGTCACCCTGGGGGAAGCAACGTATTCCTTCAGCCAGCTTGCAGATACTCAGGGAGCTTCATATCAGACTTACAGAGGTTTGTTTACCAGAGACAATTTCCTTTTCCTTATTTAACTCACCAAAAGTAGGCAACATCTATTTCTGAGTCAATAAAATCCATACAATTTCAAGAAGACATTTTCCCTGGCAGCAGATGAATACAGGACAGTCACAGCAGAACCAAATAACACTGTCTACAATGACAACTATAAGTAATGTTTCATTCTCAGTATACAAATATAACCAATCAATTCCACATGGCTCTTCCCAAACTGATATCTTCCCCTATAATGCAATAAAAGAGAATAGATGAGTGCTTAACACTTCCATAATACATCTCTCCTAAGGATCTCAAAGCATTTACAAGCTACTTTCATTAAGAATGCATTTCTGAGCATATATTCAGCACATATGCATGCTGTTTTTATATTAAGGGACTTTTCCAGAGAGCTGTCCCTGGCCAGGAGATTACAAAACATGAATTTGAAATTTCTGTGAAATACTACTCTTTGATGTCTTCCCCATATCCACTTTTGTTTTGGTTGATTATTTTAGTTGGTTGGTTGGTTGGTTGGTTGGTTGTTTTTTTTAAGACCAGGGTTTCCAAATGCATTTTATTGTAAAGGCCAGAGTTAAGATATATTCATTTGCACGGCAAGAAAAGATAGGAAGAATTAACAAGTAAATATGACATTTCACATTAGTTCCAAGCAGAATTTTTATTAATTTTAAAACCAAATAAGAGAGGGGGTGGGTTTTGGTTTGTTTGTTTGCTTTTTAATCAGTATGCCCAAACTCCCAATACTTTGGGCATGTCTCCTATACAGAACCCAGAAAAATGCAGTTCTTTCCAGTCAAACAGAAAGGTCAGCTGGGTAGTTCTCTCTGCCAAAGTGGTGACACACTAAACTAATACCTAAGAATTTTTAGGTCGGATTACAAGTGAAAGTTGATGTTGCTCTATAGTTATTAAACAGAGGTTTTTTGAATAAGGTATGTCCTCAAAATCAACGTTTAAATCTGTAGCTAATGTGTAAGAAGCTGGGATGCATGATTTGCATTTGGGTACTTTCGAAGTGTCTAAGAGCTGCCACTGAAGAGACCATTGAAGTTACTGAATAGCCAATGCAGCTTGATAAAGGAAAATAATGAAATTAATAAAGGAAGATAGAGAGGAAGTATGGAATGATTGTGCCGTGACATATGTAAGGCTTTGTCAATTGCAAAAAACAAGAACTTATATTTTCAGGACTTTTTAAGAAATATGGGTCAAATCAAAATAATTTCTGAAATATGCATATTTAGAAAATTTCTCAGGACATCTATTTGCTAATAGACCTTGAATTTACCCATTTTGAAAAAAATACACTAGTAATCTCATTATTATTCTTCCCTCCTTTAATCTGCTCAACAAATGTTAATAAAAGTGCAGAGTACTATTTCTAACACGCAAAGTCCCACTATTACCCTCACTGAAGTTTTGAGCTTTGATGATTTCATTTACTTAAACAACAAGGAATGAAACCTTGTAACATACTGAGAATTAAGCTAAAGACAGGAACTGACCTTTAAAATGGCCAAGTGACCAAGCCCTTGGCAAGACTGCAGAGGAGTGCAAGCAGTTTTTCCCACAACTGTAGCAATGGTTATACATCAGGGTGTTCAAAATTTGTGTTTAAATCTTTTTTAATCTTCCCTACTTTTAAAGAAATCCCTATGAATTCAGGGAAACAGATGACAATGAAAATTGAAAGTTATTGAAATTCACATCTTTTGAATTTCAGCTTTTGTGACACGTGAGTCACCTTCATTACCTGTGTCACCAGCAATTTACAAATCTTTCACACACCTGAAGCATAATATATGAGACTTTTATTCATATGTGGTATCTTCTAATGCAAATCTGTCTTCAGTGTAAAAGCAAGGCTTCTGTGCTGTAGGTGGAAGGAAGGGTGAAAAACACTCTACCAACAGATAACCATCTGGCAGATTCCCTTTCTCTCTCTGCTATCTCCAAGTGATTTTTATCACTTTACAAAATGTCATTAAGCAAACAGAGAAGACCACAAGCAAACCTTTAGTTTCACAAAATCATGTTTTATAAACTGTTGAGAAACACTGACATGTAATGAAACCCTATTCCCTACATGACTTCCTCTTTGTACATGATTTGTTTCCCTCCCTTCATGTATAAATAAACAGAAATGTGTCTGTATATTTGTAGTTTTGTTTTCTCTCTTTCTTCTCTTTTTCTTTAATTTGGTCACCATAATCATGGGCTATTATAGTAGTAGATCTTATCTTTAGAATGGCAGTCCCCTTGCACCTTCAGTTCGGATTTTTGTTTATGCTTGGCTGCAATTGTGGCTGTTTCTGATAGTTTTAGGTCAGTCATGACAGACTATGGGTGACACTAAATAAACAAGCTGGGAGTCTGTGACTAGGAAGGAATGATACTGGTTCTCGAGTCTGATTTTCTCTGGTTAATCAACAATTTATTCAGAATAACTCACTGTGAACAGTAACTGTTTGCTAGACTACGCATCCTACGTTGTAAGGTCAAAAAAAAATTAAAACCCCCTCACAACTCACATAGGAAAGCAGAAAGAACAAATCATGCTCAATCTTGTTTTGTTTCTAGTAGGCTACAGATTTTATTTGTTTATTTAATTTATGTTCAGCTATTTCTTCCTGTCTCCTCCCTTCCTTCTCTCAGTTAAATTCCAAGGCAGTAAGTTGATCTGAACACAGTCTGTCGGGGAGCAGATAGGACACTTGCTTACAGCCTGCTCAAGGGGAATAATAAATTCAATGGCCAATTTATTTACTAACTATACTCACAGAAGAAGAGGTAGAATAAGCTCCCATAAGAAGGGGTAAAATATCCCAACCAAATGGGTACCTGCTCCAGTTCTCTTGATTTTACTGTCTGTATTGAAAGATTTTATGCATTTCTTACAATTTCTGTTTCTATATCATTCTTCATATCATTGTGTCAGTTTTTAAACTCAGTTTTCATTTTTTAATTTATTTCAGCTGTATTGTTTGCTTCCATGGTCATGGAATGAGCCTTTAAAAATGTGTACTCTAAGGCTGAAATGCGAACACAATGATAATGATAACGATAACGATAATGATAATAGAAATAATAATGATAATAATAATAATACCTTATTTTTATGCATTTATTTTTAAACATCAGGAATTTAAAGTCAATCTTGTGATTAGGAAGAATATAAGAACAGACTCTTTTAAAGCCTGAGGCTGGTGATGTTGCCTACCTGGGATTATGAATGTATTATAAATTCTCATTTTTAATATGATGTTTTTACCTGGAATAATAAAGATTCAAAATTCATGTAAATGACAAGAATAATAAGTTATTTTCATGCAGTTTTCACTTGTTTAAAATTTGGCCTGTAAGTCTAATGCAGGCTGAGAGTCAGCCATTGAGCTAGCCAGGGATAAGCAGTGTCTCAGAGCACTTTCTAGCACACAGACATTCCTTTCAGGAACCTAAACATCATGCTGCACATCTTCCTGCAAAACTTTCTAGAATGGTGAATAGTTAGAAAAGCTACTGTACCTAAATTTCCATAGAAGTGGACCTTCTGAAACTGGATTACCTGTTATGTTCTGGCAAATAGAAGAAACTTTTGTGAAGAGACCCTTTATAAGCACCTGGGAAGATGTAGGTGCCCTGTTTATAATTCAACTAACATGGCTCACCAAAGTATGAGCTAAACTATTTCTTAAGCTCACCTTGGTCATAGCATCCTGATGCAACATCTTGTAGCTACCTAAACTGAAACATGGAATTGTATGGAAATATGATTTTCTTGAATTTGAATATGATTTTCTTGAGCTTTGCCTACTGCCTGAGCCTATACTAATCCCTTTGAAAACTAACTACTAGGTTATCAGTGTCCAAGTTTAACACTGCCTAGGGTTATTTTATTTTTAAATTGCTTCTATATCCACCAAAATCATCTCAGCTAAGTCTTCAACAACCCAGGCCTTTAGAATCAAGCCCTCGCCAGCACTACTCTGGTTTAATTAGCTGCGCATTTGCCTCCTGGCCAGATCCAATAAATATGCATGTATTGGCACAGCTGCATCTCAGCATGCATACTTAAATTAAAAATGTTTCCTTTGATGCTCTGGCAATCTTGGCATTCATTCACTTTGCCAGAAGCAGTATCAAATCACAAAATACTTGTCCAGTCATCATCACAATGTACAATCATGAAAATGTGTTACCAGTTTAGCTGCTCATATTACATGTGCAGTAACCTGAAATTCTTCATGCTTACGGTACAGTTATGGAGAAGGATGCTGCCATGCTTCTCATGACTGGAAGGTATTCCCATATGCCAAATAAGATGAAACTGGTCAAACACCTGTCTTCTGTTGAGACTACTTGCACTAATTTATACTGAAAGTGCTATTTTCATAACTACAGTTGCATTTTCCATTTAAAAGATGCAGAATTAATTTGTTTTGTTTTCTCCACTTGACATTAGCAGCTTTACGGAACAATGACCTCGCTAGTCATTGATGATGAATTATTAGCTATTTTTACCGAAAGAAGGAAAATTGAATGTTATACAGACTTTTTAAAGGACACACTGAAAGGGTGGGCAATAGTATACATTTCTTTCCACTCTTAACCTCTCCAGACTAAACTCCAGTCTAGTCAGAGGACCAGAGGAGGTAATACCTGCAAGACAGACATGTATAGTTGTCACAGCAATAGGAATTTCAACCAACCTGAAATTACTAAGCAGCACAGCAAGGGATCACACAATATGTGTTGGTGGTAAGGAGTGATCTGAGGAATATTAGGGAAAATGATCAGATCAGGGGTAGCACCAGATTTCAAAGCACTTTCTTCTCTTCCTACTGAGATACCCTGGGAATTCAATAAATCCCTTATATAAATACTTAACATGCTTCAAGTCCACAGTGGAAATCCACCAGCTTAAAAATTCTGACATGCTATCAGAGAGCATGTAGAGAAACTAGATAAATAGTCACATTCTCTGTAGATGGTTAAGGTGTCCCATTATTTCTTCTGAAATCTAGCATGATTGACATTCATTTTTACACAAATATCAAATGTGGACAAATAAAATCCTTACAATGAGATTCTTCATCATGCTTATCAGGAATTCTACTTGCAGACTGGGAGAAAAATATTTACTGAAACCATTAGCTGCTTGGAGTTTTTTAAATCGGAACACAAACAAAAGAGAGAAATAAAATCTCTCATTATACAGTACAATTTTTAACCTACCAGAAACAAATCCAGAGCTCACTCTTAATTTATGGAGCTGGATCTACTATGGTAAAACCAGAACAAAGAAACATTTATTAGTCATCATATTCATTAAAAATTATAATCAATATCTGTTAAAATATATTTTTTAAAATGCTGCTGTACCACATTGTACATCATCTGCTAAATCACCATTGTTTTTTAAACAGATATAATTGCCAATGCTGAATTTTCTCCTGAACATTGAAGGTTATTCTTAGGAAGGAAGTGAAGAATATTACTTTCTGAGAAATCCAGCTGGATTAGAGACTGAAAACTAAACTTGATTTTTCAACTCAGTCCAACTTTAGAAGTGCCAATGCACAATTCCTTGAAATAGAATCTTTCACAAGCCTTACATGTTCTGTGTATTACTGTAAATCTAGAACGCCTATTTGTTAAAATTTTAAATGTACCTATACTGAGTAGTGAAATACTGAATCATGCTGATAGAAAAATAATCTATAAATTTCAAGGGAAATGCCAGGATTTCATTTGCTGGATTTTGATTTTTTTCTGCTCCAAATTTTCCCCAAAATCCCAAATTTTAAAATTCTTATTGGGAAATAAAATCCCAATTCAGGAACATTAAAATATTTTATTATGACAAAACTGGGGTTTCTCATTAATACAAAACCAGTTTAATATTAAATTTTAAATACTATTTTCTCTCATACACAGAAAATTGATTAAATTATTATATACTTTTAACTAAAAGAGCGTAAGAGAAAAATGTCGGCTTCTTTGCAAGAAGACTTAAGGGAAAGAGGTTTGTTCCTCTGAAATTGCTTGAAATTAGTTGAATGGCACTTTTTGATGGAAAATTTCCAGAGAAAATTTCTCATCCAGGATAAAAACAGGTGCTTCCTCTGAACTGTATTTCCATGTTTAGGTAGATTTGCTTAATGTTTTGTTGTTCCTGAATATACATAATAATAAAAGTAATCATGTATTCTTCAGGAATCTCCAGGAGGGTATTAAATTAAGCTAACAGCACTGATACTTCTATTCATGTTGAAATAATTAACAGTCCCAAGGATATTAATGGTGTATTGCATGGCTATTTTAGACTGGGTAGGATGAAAGAAAAATCCTTTTTGTGACTCCGGCTCCTACTAAAATTTAATTACCTTTACTTGCTGACCTTATGTTTTATGTAACAGTACACTCCAAAAATGACCACATAAATGGTTACTAATATAAAGGTAAAGTCTTGCCCCCTTTTTTTTTTAATTCTATAAAGCACAGCATAAACGGTTTTCTTTTTAGGATTTTTTAAACTACTTTTGCAAAGTATTCTTATAATAGCTAACATTATATATTCCAGCATTACCTGTGGGACCAAGTAACTGAATTTAATTGAAGTCAGAATGCCTCACTTTGACAAGGTCACTTTTTAAAAGGTATCATTGCAAAAGATTTTTGATTTTTCTTTTCTGAACTAGCTATAACCTGTAAAATCACTCATGAAAAATTATATCTTTGCCATGAAATATTAGTAAAGACAAAACTGAAAATATTACCATTAATTGACATAAAATTTATGGATTATGATGATCTGTACTAAATCTGGAAGGCTGTACCTCACTAGTAAAAAAAATGTAACTGTGAACAAAGAACATCAGTTTTCAGCAGATACTTAACATGAACTGTTTAATTTTGCAAATTTAGAGAGGTAGGGTCAAATTTACCCCTGATTTCACTGTAATCGTTGTTGAATGCAGACTGTTGTTTTACCTCCCTAAAAGAAGCAGGGGAAATTAATCAGGTTGAAATCTCCAAACAACTTGAATATCAGAATAAAAGAAATGACATAATATGTTTTGCCTTCATTTAATCACTTTAAATAAGATAAATATAAGAGCTAATAAGTAGGTACTGAAACCAATGGAAATGGAAGCATTTTAAACAATAAAGCATTTAGCTGTTCAAACATACTATCAAAGATGAGAAGAATTTTCAACACCTCAAAAAATATTACCAAAATTCATCTGCAAAAGCACAGCATCTGTAGGAAGTACCCTACAGTCTCAGAAATTATGAAAATAAAGCATTTACACTTATATAAAAGAATCTTTATAAAAGCTTGCTTTGAAAGGGAATAGGGAACAATCTCTCCATCTGATATATAAAAGGAAAATCAAAGATGTTTTGAGTTTTCTGCACTTTTTTTTTCGCAGTTCTCTCTTTTTATATTACTTCTTTTGTTCATGTTAGCAATAGAAAGGAAAAGGATAAAGAGAAAAGGAAAAATAACTGGGAAATAAAGTAAATCAAATTAAAGACTGCAGGGAAATATTTTTAATACAATTGCTTTTTTGCAAATGTACCATAAAATACATTTTTTTAAAAAAATAGAGTTTTAGATGGATTTAAAAACATATTGATAATTCAGAATTCCAGAGAATGACAAAGAGAAAAAAAAAATGTCATAGCTATTTTACTACAAGAAATATGATGAATAAACAATCCCCTGGGAAGGTGCTTTCTGAAAGTCAAAGAAAAATTTTAATATTTTTCTTTCTGATGAGTTTATTTCACATCATAAGTGGGTACCTAAATGCAGTTTCTGAAAACATGCAAGTAACACTTATGATTTTGTTACATTTTACATCCAAAAATAGACCAACAAGGGAAACATTTCCATCAGCAACTAAAAACCTAATTTTTTGTACATCTCTCAGTGGCACTTTTCATTTTTTCTGGGAGAAGAAGTCACATATATTTCAATAGAGCTTCTCTTCCACACATTTAAATCAGAGGAAACATGATTAATTTTTTAACTGAAGGAAAAGAATTCTCTATTGAAACATTAGGAATTGCAGACCTCAGATATTCAAAACTTCCTTGGGCAAAATTTTTCAAATTGAATCTTATGTTTAGCACATTTCTGTGTGTTTCTAAGGCATGCACATATTTGTCAAGAGGTCAGGAATCTTTTAAGCCAAACAAATCAGGGGACATAGCTAGTTATTGACACGGATTGCAAATAGTCAAACAACTTCCAACACGCAACTTTTGTATTCACGAAGCTAAGTCATATTTTCATAGATAAAACAACTATATCTGATATTTTCTCTACATTAATATATACTCTAGGGCTAGTACCCATTAGTGTATATACAAGTGTAAGTTTTGCCCAGGACAAAACTTTGGTGTGCATTGATACTCCTCTTGAGTAAAATTTGAGTGTCAATGTTAGCCTTGTAACTATGGGATGGGTCTAATGACAATAGCATATGCTATGAAATATTGTCTACAGATACCTTTTTTAGAATAAATAAGTGTGGAGTTTATGTTTCATACAACTGCCCAAAGGCATTTAAATATTTTTGAAGAGAAAAACAACATAACAAACCTAAATGTTCCCACAATGAGCTAAACAAAAAAAAGGAGTCCCAAACTTTCTAAAGTATCTTAATGAGGGTTAAAGGTCACTGCTAAGTAAAACTGAGAAACAGAAAGGACCAGGATCCTGTTTCCATTTTAATGTGCCTCATGTTTATGTTTTGCTGTCGGCAGGGGAAAGGCTGAAACAATTCCACTTACAAGGAGGTTACAAACAGGCTGACTATTGCAGCTGGCTGGAAGAAAAAATTTGTGGTCCACAGGTCTAAGGTGAATGCAAGTTCACCCAGACCAAACACGTGTTAAGCACTGGGCTTGTAGCTGACATTTCTCTGCAAATCCTTTCCTAAAACTTACAATCTAAGCTGTGGCCTGAATTCCAGTTCCTTTAAATTATGTTCCACAGACTCAAACCAATAACACTCACTTTTAATTTTAACATCTTCACCATTATTAAAACTAAAATTTTATAGAGAATGTTCAATTATAAAGATACATTGTGCCTGCAATTAGCATAACATTAAACAGAGGAAAATCTTAAATTCAAGTTCCCTGGAATAGAAAACAATTGCTAATGATAGTCATCAAAGTAATATGGTGAACCTTAACCTATCTTTAATCACTTTTAAATTCCAAGTCCTAAAAAAAGACTGCTACTTTTCTGAATTTCATTTTAGTGTCTTGAAACCAGTGTTATGTTTCCAAGGAAATATTTTCTTCTTAAAAATGTATGCATTGCTCTGCTAAGCACATTCTGGTCCTACTATCTAGAATGTGTTGCATAGTGAATTGTGTCTGTCTTTAATCAGCACGTTCACCTTAAAAGCTATGAAGTGTACCAAAACCTCTTAAGTGGAATACAGGATACTTTGGGAGACTAGCTCTCAACAAAGAATAACTCCTTACTGAGATATCAATAAATGAGTTTGAACTCAGCTTCGACAGTGACAGCCACCCTCAATGATCAAAATCCAGATATTGTGGTAAAACATGCAATAATTACATTATTTGATGGAAAAGTTACTTAAGATGAGATCAACATAAATTGACGTCTATACAATAACAACGGAAGAAATCTCAGTGATCACTTTACCATGATCTGAAGATATTAAATGGATTTCTAAGTGGAAGAGATAAAATAAAACACCCAACTGTAAATCTTATAGTAGTGATTCTGAAAAGCCCGTACCACCAAATGCCCCTTAACTACTTTTTCGTTCATTCTAGATAAAACCATTAGCATTTTGTGAAGGTTAGTGTAAAACTGGCTTGCAAATAGGTTATCATCTTCAAAGTGTACCAAACATAATACCTTTGATTTTATGAAATAATATTTTACTGGAGAGAGATTTCCTTACCAACTATGCAAACTTAAACTTCAACAGCAGTATTTTTGGTACTAATTGTGGGTGCTCTCAGCTACATGAGAAAGGTATTATTCGAGGGATACCCATGTCAAGTAGCATATTTCCCACTACATTCCTTAATCACATTAACAGGTTTGTGGGAACTTGGGAACACTAATTTAGAAACATTATTTTCCTTTAATTTCTTTTTCCTAGTAAGTGTAACTAACGGGACTTGCACTGCACTTGGTGTTCTGAAAGCATCCTAACAGACAGGCCCAAACAACTACCTTCTCTGGCAGAAAAATAAATTACTTTATATATCACAGAGAAAAATTTCAGTGAAGTAGTGGATAAATAATTCACCATGATTTTGATTCCTGTGCACAATATGTCTCAACAACTGATAAACTCTTGCACCACCTATTCCTGTTGAAAGGTAATTCTGTTCTTGATAGCTTGTTTCTGCCTTGCCTAGCCTGAATTTCATTTGGTGTCTTCTCACTATTCCACTGATCCCTTTCAAAGCAAAATGGTCTTGAGCATTATTCTAGGTAAAGTAACAACTCAGTCAAGTGGATTGCCAGAGCCAAAACCTTCCTAGGAGTGCAGTTAGTGCCCTCCAGGTCAGCTTTCTGAAAGATCTGTCTCAGAAGCCCCGGTTGGCCTTGAGGATCTTTGAGAACCAGCTGGAAGAAGCTGCAGCAGGAGTTCCTATGTCATTTGGCTGGGAGATGGATTCAAGTGTGCATTGTCAAACTCGGTCCATGACAGGCTCGTAGCTATCCATCTGGACCCTGTAGCTATGGATTCCGATCCTGGCTTCAGGCATGGATGAGCTTGTCTGAAGATCTGGATTCTCGCCTGAGGCTGCCTACTGCCATGGGGCCTGCCTTGTTTCCCTCACTCTGGTGCTGTTGGACAAACCCTTGTGACTGAGGCTGCTGCCTCTGCTGGCCTTGATGTCATCCTAGGCTGCTGGCCACCCTCCCTTAGGGAGCAGCACCTGCCCTTGGTGCTTCCTAACAGATGTCCTTAATCAGAAATACTGACCTCTATCTAAATCAAGGAATAATGGCTTAAAACAAACAAACAAACAAACTAACAAACAAAAAAAAAAGGATAATTCAGGACATTAATATATTTATTGTGTATGGTATTTTTAAGATTAAAATAAGTTGTAACTTCTCCCCAGTCATCCTTTCAAGATGCAATAAGAAAGATGAGCACCTACAATGCTTAAATTTGATCAAAATTTAACACATAATTTATTTAAAAAATAGAAGCTTAGAATGCCTTACTAGCAAAATTTCAATTTTCCTTTTAAAGTACAGTGGTTAAACTAAAGCTCATGGAAATCTCTCTGGGTACCCTTAGAACTTTTAATGCCAGAATGAGTAACTCAGTGATGGTCTATAAGAAAGGGCAGTGAAACACTGCTTAGGAAACAGTTTATACTGAGTGCCATCACACAGCACTTAGAGGATGGTCAGACTATCAGACCCAGCCAGCATGGGTTTAGGAGGGAAAGGTCATGTTTGACAAACCTGCTCTCCTTTTATGACCAAGTGACCCACCTGGTGGATGTGGGAAGGGCTGTGGATGTTGTGTACCTGGATTTCAGCAAGGCCTTTGACACTGTCTCCCACAGCACACTCCTGAAAAAGCTGGCAGCCCACGGCTTGGACAGGAGCACTCTGTGCTGGGTTAAGAACTGGCTGGATGGCCGGGCCCAGAGAGTGGTGGTGAACAGTGCTGCATCCTCTGGGGATCAGTCACCAGTGGTGTTCCTCAGGGGTCTGTGCTGGGGCCAGTTCTGTTCAATATTTTTATTGATGATATGGATGAAGGTATTGAGTCTTTAATTAGTAAATTTGCCGACAGTACTAAGCTGGGAGCATGTGTTGATCTGTTGGAAGGGAGGAGGGCTCTGCAGAAAGACCTGGAATGGTTGGATGGATGGGCAGAGTCCAGTGGGATAAAGTTTAATAAATCCAAGGGCACAGTCCTGCATTTTGGTCATAACCCCCTGCAATGTTATAGGCTGGGGATGGTGTGGCTGGACAGTGCCCAGGCAGAAAGGGACCTGGGGGTGCTGGTCCACAGCCGACTGAACGTGAGCCAGCAGTGTGCCCTGGTGGCCAGGAGGGCCAATGGCATCCTGGCCTGGATCAGGAATGGTGTGGCCAGCAGGAGCAGGGAGGTCATTCTTCCCCTGCACTCAGCACTGGTGAGGCCACACCTCGAGTGCTGTGTCCAGTTCTGTCCCCTCAGTTTGGGAAGGATGTTGAGACACTTGAGCACGTCCAGAGGAGGGAACAAGGCTGGGGAGGGGCTTGGAACACAAACCCTGTGAGGAATGGCTGAGGGAGCTGGGGTTGTTTAGCCTGGAGAAAAGGAGACTCATAAGTGTCCCTCTCTACAACTCCCTGAAAGGTGTTCGTACTCAGGTGGGGTTGGTCTCTTTCTCCAGACTGCAACTGACAGAACCAGAGTCTCAAGCTGTGCCAGGGGAGATACAGGTTGGATATGAGGAAAAATTATTTTATGGAAGGAGTGATAAAGTACTGGAATGGTCTGCCTGGGGAGGTGGTGGAGTCAGCATCCCTGGATGTGTTTAAAAAAAGACTGGATGTGGCACTCAGTGCCATGGTCTAGTTGAGGTGTTGGACTCGATGATCTTGAAGGCCTCTTCCAATCTGGTGATTCTGTGAATTCTGTGAAATGAATCATTTCAATAGTGCTCTGGCCAGGCTTCCTCCACTCACCAGATATTTGCACACAATAAATACAGACGCTTCACAGCAAGTCTTTAAGAAATTTCAGGCAACTCAGATTTAACAGATAGTTACATTACCTTCCATAACTAACGGAATAAATTAGAGATATATAATTAAATTTCAAAGGGCAGATTTTGCACTGGAAACTGAATGACACAGAAGCAAAATAACATATAAAGGTTACACAAATGAGAATTTAGAAACATACTTATTGAGTTATACCTGACAATGCATCCCCATTAGTTTTTAGGAGGACACATTCAAAATTTGATTTGCACTATGTTCAGGCATCAAGTACAAGCTCAGCAGTATGATGCTGGTACATCTATACTGTGTTTAGTATACCATCAAATACCATCCAGACAGGCTGCCTACAGTATGTCAGTGACAGGTTTCGTGGAAGACAGAGAATAATGTAGACATATTCAGTGACACAGTTAGTTAGTTGGTGTAAAACTGTCATAGCCATTAATTTCAACAAATCGTTGACAATAAACCTAATCCAGGATCTTCCCAGTCTTGTTTTTGATATCCTGTTTTTTGATGCTCAGATGTTCAATACAAAATCCTGTGAACACCATGGAGATAATTTCTCTTTTCTTCATAAAACATGTCATTCTTTGTTCTGTGGCTTTCACAGCTCTCAATGAAAGAGAGAAAAATTATGCTTTGAACCAGGTTCTAAACTCCTGAAGAAATAACTAATAATGGACCATAGACACCACAGGGGAAAAAAAAACCCAACACTTCTAGCACTCCTAAAAGTCCCTTTACCATGTACTCCTACTTCTTTGCAATGATTGCATGTTTTCCCTTTGGGCCCACTAAAGTATTTAATTGCAATTACACTCATTTACATAGCAGATGAGGCTAATTGCTGGTATTAGTTACCAAATGTATGCTTGTATTGTGAGGGTAAAAAAATGCCCTACAGAAAAGAAAAACGACTATGCCTCTAATTAAGGAGCTATGAGTCAAAGTGAGCTTGTTCAGACAAGTAAATATAGAATCAAGGGCTTTCAGAGTTCTGCAGTACATTTTATTATACCACTAGTTCCCATATTTCCGAGATAACACTGGCAGACCTCATAGTACATACAATGAAGCATTCTCATTTTCTCAGAATCAGGGATGATAAGTTCCACATAAAGACTCAGAGAGAGAGATATCAATATTTCTAAAATTTTTAATCAGAAATAAATGTGAATCTTATATCAGGAAAGTTCTTTGTGCACAATAGATACACTGAAGTCACCTGTTCTTTTAGGCTAATTCCCAGGAAAAGTCTTTTTTTACATTATTTAGTCCTCATACTGTTTCATGTCAATGGACTTCATTTTGCATGCAACTGTACACAAGGACTTTTAAGATTCTTCACTACTAAAGTGAATGTAAGAAGCATCAGGTCAAGTGGAAACCCAAATGAATAACAATTTCAGCCTTTGGCCCTGGATACCATTGCTAATATAAAAATTCTTAAAAGATTTGCATCTATACATCTATCTATATACAGAGAGAGAGGGTTAGTCCCGGATGGTGAAATGAAGATTTGTTAATTTTAGTTAGCTTCAAGAGGTCACAGTGAGAACAGAAGTGTGCCCATCAGTATCCTTTGGACAGGGTTGAAAAAGTCCCTATACACATTTAAAAATTAACACTTTATCAAACTGTGCCTTAAATTTTTTTCCTTTTCCTGGAATTGTACCAAAACTTGACAGCAGTTAAGCTGTGGGTGTGCAGAAGCACTACATATGATATTTACTATTATATTACTTTAGGTAGTTTCCCATTAGTCTGCTATGTTTTTGCCTATGTTTAAAATTGAAATTCTTTTGGTTTTGGAATTTGCCACTTTGTCTTCACATTTCATTACAAGTTTCTGTCTTCCACCAAAAAAAAAAAAAAGCCACCCTCATACAAAAAAAAAATTCCAACCTTAAAACAGTGAATTTGATTTTCTGTTGCTTTTCATGTAATATAATGTAAGCACTGTGTAGTACACTACCATTCTCATATAGAAAGACTTTAAATGATAAAGGGCTGATAAAAATTAGCCACTAATGTTTTTGGTGAATTTTGTTATTCCTAGATGCTGCTTTATGCTAGTTTTAGATTTATCAGTATTTGGTTACCTACACAGGTAATTTCATAAAATGAAACTGGCTATGAGCCACATTATGAGCTGCTACCTATTTTCTTTCTGAAAAGAAGATGAAAAAAGTTTTAAATCCCCTGAAATACATTCCATGGATGTTAACGTCTATGTTTTCTGAGTGGCTATTCTCATTAAAAATATACCTTTGCAGGACTAATCCCAAATGGTTTGATGACAGAGGTCATGAAAGTGTCATTTTTCAAACTTGTGTGAAAATCCATTTTGAGCCATCTTTCCCTCTTATATTTCACCTCATTTCTGGAACACTTATGCAGCATACTTACTTAGCTAAAGCACAAAATGTAAACAGGACATCCTCTCAGATAGGAGATCCCAACATGTTGAAAAGTATATGCCTTAGTTCTTAATCAGCTCTGGAAAGTATCCCAAGACTTCCACAAAAAGATACTGTTTCTGTTAATGTGGAACATAAACTTAGCCCTTAACATAAAACAAAACCAAACAACATCTGTCCTTACAGTTTGATTGTTTGTTCCATCCCAGTATAATTATTCTTGCATGACAGCAGCCCCTGCAGGCTATAGCCTTGCTTACTCTACTTTGCCCTGAAAGCACGCCCAGCATTTAGAGATGAAAACACTGTCAGAACTAGTGAACATTCTTTTAGAAATGCTTAGTGCTACAGCACAGTCACATTTTTATAATTATCTGGGATTTTTTTGAAATAACATTTTGTCAATCCAAGCTGACCAAGAAAGATTAGTGCTTCCAAAAATCACAGGTCTCTGAATAAATCTCAGACGATTCCAATGGGAGAAATGGTCATAGTGGAGAGATCAACACTTCACCCTCTTGTTCATTCACAGGAATAAGGATTTCTTCTTATGTTTGATCATTATTTTAAGCCTTCTTTGCAGTTTTTCTAACTAGTGGCAATAAAATCTGAAGTGAGCATAAGTAAAAGGGAGGACATGCTGTAGTCACTACCCCTGCAGGTAGTGTGAAGACAGTAGAAAGGCACACATTTTATGTTCCTGTGACCAAAATGGGAAGCAAATGAGCTTCCAAAATAAAAAATTAGCCAAGGAAGGAGGGTACACTTCAGAAGAATGCTGTTTCTCCAATTATAATAACTTTTCCAGTATTTTCAATAGACTGGGGACTAAAGCAATATGTAGTTTAATCCCGTATCCCTGGCTGAATATGTAACTTTCTCTGGTCTCTGGATCTGCAGAACTCCCCTAGGGCAGTAAAACTTTGTCATAGCCACAAGGCTGTCTCTTTCTCTTGAGGGATATATGGTCTGCTTGGAAGACTGTCAGATCTAGTCAGGAGTGAAAGCTCGGTCCTACAGAGATCACAATAATGTAACCTAGTCAGAAATGTCTAAGAACACCAGAAAAAGATTGTGTCTTGTCTGCACCCTCTCAGTGGCATAATTCAAATCCTAACTCTGCTCACACAAGGCTCCGTTAAAGTTCACAGCTAAAGAGCTGACTGAATTATCATTGTTACCTGTGTTTCTGATCATAAAGCTGCAAAGGTTTTCTATTATAAACATAGTTTATGATAGCAGTTTTAGCCCTTTCCTATGCTTTTCTGTGCTGTTTATACAGCATGAAAAAGTGACACCCCTTGGTTTTGTGCTAAATGTGAAAGTTCAACACTCACAGAATATCTAGTTTTCCATTGATAAATTTGTCTTTTTTGAACACTATGGAGCTGGTGAAATGGCTTTCAAAGTACTCTTCCCATTTCATACAGTATTTTTGCTCTGAACCCTCCACACTTTCTGTGATCACAGAGGCTGTGATTTCCTTTTTTGTTTTATGTATTAGTTGCACAAACATTCTAAGTATAAACTTTAACAAAGTAAAATAGAGTATCTTCAAAATGAAAATGAATAGTTTTAAGATCAGCAACCTGATCCTAAAGTTTGTTTATGTTTAAGCAAGAGAAAAAATTCAGTGAAATTAGAGTCAGCTTCACACAGTGTGTGTGCCTAAGCAATTGCTTTAGAACAGGATGGAGCTTTTGTTTAGGGACCAAATTTTCAGCTTTCCTTATAAAAGTACACAATAGAAGACTTACCTCTAAAGACTCATGGCTCCTAGGCAGATTCCTCCCAGTCACAACTTTCCTTTAGTAGGAGAGGCACTGTGAAGAGAACAGAAGCCACAGTTCATAATGTACATAGACAATAGCCCCAGAAGTCTCTGCCAAAATGATAAATTCATAGCCTAGTTACTACTTTTTCCAGCAGTGGCCCAAAAGTTAGCAATAAAAGTTATTAATATGATTCCATACCTTCTAAAGGCAATGTTGATTTCTATATCTACTTTCTCCCTTGTAGTAGAAGGAACGTTGTTACAAGAGAATATTCCTCAGTTTTTCTCTCCTCTATTTATCTATGCATATAAGCAGATCTTGAGATTTAGAGGGCAGATGACCCACTAGCTTTAGATTGTAGTTCATTTGCTTCTGTATGAGCTGTGGCTTTATCCATTCAATATTGCCATAATTGGCCTGTGATGTGGAATGAACAGAAAAACAAAGAGCTGGAAGAAGGTAAAGGATTTGGCACTGACACCTTGAAAATTGTTGGTAGCCTAAGTATCATCATGCTTTTTAATGAGAATTTCTTTCTCAGTCTTTAAAATTTGTTGCTTTTCAACTGTAATATTGCAAGAACTTGCCCTGTTGAAACACTCTTCTGTGTATGTTACTGGTAGGGCTACAACACCCCAAGCAAACTGCTGTTTTAAAAGTGCTATTTTTGAAAAAATAAAACGAACAAAATAAAAGAGCAATTTGATTGATTGTTTGTTTAATCAAAGAGCCTAATTATTTTAAATTTCATGGTTTTAAGTTCTTTATGTATCTGTCAAGTCTTCATCAAGGGAATTATCCCTGTCACATCTCCACTGTATTTTTGCCATCATTTGTATTCATTGGTTCATCAAGAATTGGACACATAGTAAACAGGACTTCTAATATCTGAACATCTACTAATTAGCAGGGGAGCCATACTCTTTTTGGGTTTGTGCCAAACATCCGAGAGCTGGAACTGAAAGGAGCTTTCCTTGAGAAGGCCTTCAGCAGCAGAAATCCCTTACAACCCATAGCCCTGAGAGACTAGAAAGTGCCCCAAAGAGCATCAAGTGAAAAGGGATATAGGCAGGGCAGCCAGGGGACACACTGATTCAGATGTCCCTCTTGAAACTTCCAGTATTAGAAGTTCCATGGAAGTGCCTGTGATGAGTGATTAAATGGGCTTTTCTGTTGTACATCCCCTGAGCAGGACAGCTGCGGAAACATCCCCTCCCCTCTGAAAAATGAATCATCCCTGGACAGAATGGGCATAGCTGTTTGTGCATCTCTTATCATACTAAGGATGTGCTAATATCTTGACCTGCAAACCACAGGACCACCCAAACCTCTAGCAGCTAAGCTGAAATTATTCAGTTATAATTTATCTTGGGTGGTTTCCTCTGTAGTGTATTCACCCTTGAAGGAAATGACAAAAAAATTCCCCATTTAATCTAGAAATGAAAGAAGAGGATCAAGTATATTGTAAAAAGCTCTCAAAAATGGAGATTGATAGCCAAAGGCATGGTCTCCTAGATGCCATACTCAGAGGAAGATGGACATGGACAAAAAAAAAAAAAAAGAAAAGCTTAGTCACTCGACGTGAAAGAAAGATTAAAGACTCAAAAATGGGGAGTAGAGAAAAGACCTCATGTAGAGCCTGGGAAGAAAAATCAGTCCTGGCAACAAGGGTTTGCATGTCTAGACTGTTTCCCCATAGTACAAATTTCCAGACAAGCAAAGTTTGTATAGTCTAAATCCTCTTCCTTGTCAGCCAAAAATTTTCTCGTTGGAGATCAGCATACAAATTGGATGAAAGCCTTATGTTTTGGCTGAAGGTACTGACACAACTTCGTGTAGAGTTGCTGGAGAATGTACTGTGAAAAAATCCAACAAAAAAAAAAAGGAGCTAAATTTCCATTATACTTTCATTTAAACATACATAGAGGTCACTGTATACAACTAAAAGCATTTGTAAAAGTCAGAAAATAATCCCAAAATGTTTTACAAATTCTGAAAAGTTATCATCATATGCAATGCTTCTATTTTAATAAATTGAATCTGCTTGCCAGGAGAAATGTGAACCTGTATATAGGACCTCACAGTAAAATAAATGCTCATAAGGTAAAAAACGTGCTTACATAACAACTAACAACAGGTATTTCTCTTAGATTCAGCACATTGCACAGTCAGTTAAAAGTGAATCCGATAAACTGGAGTAACCAATATCTTCTGATAATTCACAGCAATACTCATGACATTATCTCTTAGTACAGTGGGTTTTACACCAATAGCTGAAGGATCTTTTTTGGTGTATATAATGCTACATTTGAAGAAAAACAAGTCTCTTTCCCCTTAAAAAAAACCAACAAAAAAACAGCTAGAAATCAGAAGTCCAAAGAGGTACTCCATATTCCCACTGTTAAAGAATATGTGAGAACTGTTAACATGAATTACATGATTCCTGAGGGAAATCAAGAGTCATGAGGATTTGATATGTAGTAAGGACCATGACTTATTATTTGCCCACTTATCACAAGGCCAGTTTTATAAATATCCTGGTCTAATATATCATGATATCATGGGAGTAGGGTTTACAGGACTTCTGACTACTCAGAGAGACAGTTAAAGTCAATACAAGCTGCAAGGGGTCAGCTTCCTGAAAATCAGTCACTGATAATGTAAACTTCAATCAAGCATGGATCAATAACAGCTTTTTGGGCATACAACATAAATGTTCTTTAGAAGATGACAAATTTAAACATACTCAGAATGTGTAGAAACCTTGCTTTCTCCTTTACTTGTAAGCACAAACACATTTTAAACCTAAATGCGTGTAGAAACCCAGTTTTTCTCAAGTATCCAGCAAATACTGCATATTTTCAACAAAAGCATAGATCAAATTCCAAAGTACAAGAAGTTCTTGGACACAGATGTACTGAAAACTTACTATCTTGTTAAAGAAAAAATAGAAATCTCTTATGTCAATAGTCCCCAAGACATGTCCAGGATCAACAGATCAGAGCACCCTCATAGCCTCTTTATGAATACTCAACTACAACCTTTTCCTTTTGGCTGCACCCATCTACCCGTACTCTCTCAAGTACTCACTGAGTACCGGAAAATTTTGAAAGACCTGCTCCTGTAATACACTGGGCTGCACCCAATTCACATTTAGTGTTCATCAAGATTTGTACCTTGCACCTGCCTGGTGTTGTCGTTGGCTTTCCCTCAATCTACTGAGAGCTGCCTGTGCACAGCAGGAGAAAGCATAAACCCAAAGCATATGATGAAGAGCTTCAACAGATGGGCTCTGGCAGATCTTTCTGCACTGCTGTAAGATTTTACCCACAGATGACTGCTCTGTTTTTTGCTTTAACTTACAGCCCTACAGAAGATTTAGCAAAAAGCACTATGTATCCACACATGAGCCAGTGTTCAACTATTTTCTCTGACAGATATGCTACAGCGTGGACGTGTATCTCCTTTATCAACATCTTCAGTCCTAAATCTTCAGAAATAGAAGACATACAATCAGGTGTGATGATATACAAATTTTCATAATAAGAATGGTCAGAGCTTCTCTGACGAAGGCCCAAGATTAAGCTCAGCTCCTATATAATATCAGATATATTTGCTACCTGGGAAGCCCCAGGAACGTGCTGCAGTGGCAAGGGAACAGACATCTGTGATTTAATATTTATTTTGCAAGTCTTTTGTTCAGTTCATTGACTCAAAAAGGTAAATGCGGCTACTGAGAGGGAGAGGAACAGTAATGGAGAGAGACACACACATAAGGGGGGAGAGAGAGAAGAAAAAGAGAGGGTATGGGACGGAAAAGAAAGGGATGTATTCCATGACTGCATATAGAACAACGTGATATTATGTAATGGCTTCAATAAATTCCCAACTCAGGAGATTAGGAATGTCATGATTGTTTTCCTAACCTAAGAGTATTTTTCTGGGAAAGGTGAAAAAGGCATTCTTTTTAAAGTGGTTAAGGGACTCTGAGGTGGCATTGTCTTCAGTTACATGTATATCCATGCATCCATGTAAACTGTAGTTAAAAAACCATTCTGTTCTCCAGCCTATTGGCGGACGGAAGGAAGGAAAGAGATCAGTGGAGAGGAATGTTTAAATAGCTTCTTGTTTTTTACTCACAGGACAGATGGCGTGCAAACGAATGAAAAATAAAACCCCAACTGACATTGTACAGCAGCTGTGCACAGTGTCAACTATAGGAAGAAATGTGGTCCACTGGATAGACTGTTTTACTAGAAATGAGGGAACTTGGGTTCTCAGCCTAGTTTCCTACATTCAAAATTACTGTACTTCTGTAAAAGAAGTATCTGTTTCTCAGCTTCTTTATTACCAGAATAGAAACATTTAGATGCTTCATGAAGAAAAGGACAGAGATAAATGAGGAGAACTTAGTTTCTGTGGGAAAGCAAATAGAAAGCACAAAACATTTTATTTAACTAATGAATGGAGACATTGCTTGTATGAAGAAAACTGGGCTTTTTCACTGGTCTACAACTTTTTTTTTTTTTTTTTTTTCAGTGATCAGTATTAGAATGTTGTAATCCTCTTAGCAAGCTTAAGATTTTGCTCACAACTCCAACCATATGAGGTCCATAAAGTTCAAGGTACTGCCCTGGAAAAAGAAGGAGCCATGAATTACTCATTTCCTCGGGATAGTTTTACATTTTTTTCCAGAAGGCCAAGTTTTTCCCCTTTTGGTCTGCAAATTTGTTCTGTAATGTGGTTGACTTTCTTCTTTTTCCAGCTGCTGTGATGGTATTGTTCTCTTCAGACTTTGTCATTATCTGCCAATCTTTTCTGCTTTTAAGATGTTTTTGGTTTGCTTTTTTGTATGCTTTTCCTTCTTAGTCATTGTCCTTAGGCCCCAGGAAAGGTTCACACATACTCACTGTGATCACAACTTAGTCTGAGAAGACACAGTTACCTCTCTACTTGAGTCAGAACACAAAATTGATGTGATTTATGTCAGTTTCCAAAGGTTCAGGGCTCATTGCAGGGACTACCTTGACTTTGATTAGTTGCAATTTTTTCAAACCAGACTGAGAAAACTCTTTCTCATACCTGCTATACCCTTTCCTATCAAGCTAGTATGAAAAAGCCACATTAAATTTTCAGGGTAGCAGTCAAGATAACATTGTGCCTCTCTCTGATGCTTTGAAGGCTATCAGAAAGGAAGCATGTGCAAGTTTAAAGCTGCAATGATTGTGTTGAGCTACAGCCTCTTTGATATACCAGATCTTCTGTTTATGCACTGGATTTGTAAGGGTGGGGAGGAAATATGGCTGTGATATGATTCAAGATGGTAGATACAAAAGCCTAAGAGAGTTCCCCCTTCATTTTCAGATTCTCCCTTTTCTCTGAAGGACTTCAAAACTAATTCTCTCCATGGAGATTTACACCTGAATGAAAGAACACCTGTGCTATTGCATTCTTACAGATAGTAATATGTATCTAATTTACTTAGCGTAGAGTTTTCTGTTTATTAATCTAAGGACACAGTTAATTTGTCCTGAATATAGCAGTTAAGTATGATGAGGTATAGGAAATTTCCATTCTGTGAAAGATTTGTGCCATAAATTAAATTCTAATTAACTGGTTTACCTAGTATGCTTGTGGCATAAAGGGCCATGATATCATGCAATGCCATTGATAATGAAATAGGGCACAGACATCTTCTTAATATTATCCAGTGAAATAATTCCATCATATATCATGTTATCAATATTTAATATTCCTTAAGAATATAAATGATATTGGCCCTATATATAAGCATAAACTACATGTGACATTAGACTAATTACTATAAAATAACTGAAGAAAACTTGTTTATTGTTGCAGTTGTGGTGGAAGTGATGAAGTGATGCAAATGCAATGTTTATCATACTGTACACATTAAAAGTTATGACTGCACAGGAACATTTCTCAGTTAAATGGTATGTGTCAAAGAAAACTCTGAGCCAAACAACAAAGAAAGGAATAAATTTTGTTCCATCATCCTTTTCTCTTTTTTTCATTTTTTTAAACTGGATCTCCATTGTAGCCCAGAGGATACTTTATTTATGTCCCTGCAGTTCAGGGCCTACAAAACAATTCATCATGTTTCTGCTGTGCCTCATCTGCTATAGATGAATGACCCCTCAACTTTCTGAAGTCTGTTTGCCATTATGTAGATTAATGCAATAAATACATGTGTGCACATGTGCATGTGAAAAAAATGCATTTATGGAGTACACTGTGTTGTGTCCCACAGCCACTCCATCCAGAATTTCTAATTTAGCACTCAGTAAACACAAATGTCTCTCCAGTAGCACAAGGAAATGTGTTCTATTAAGTCACATATTTTTTTTTACTTAAATGCTATAAAATAGATATTAGCTAGCACTGTCTTTTGCATGCAGCAATTCAAGTCAGATTTATAACTTCATGTTATAAATCCCACCACTCATACATGGTGTGTTTAGGAAGTTTTAGAATAAAGTAGCAGAGCAGGACTATTTTGGGTCTCTGCTAATTTGCACTTCAAACCAATTGTGTGCAATTTTGAGTTTGTATATACAGCTGAATGTGTTTTTTCAATAAGTATGTGAAAAAAGATGAAGTTTCAGAAAAGGGTAAACAAAGGGACTGTGGATCAAATTCAGCAAAAAATAATTATCACAAATAATCACTTAACGGGTTTATTCACTAAATTTAACTGGTTTAGTCATACGACCTTTCCTGCAAGCACAGGAAAATTTTGTCTCACCCAAATAACCTCTCTGGCCTGAGTGGAAAGAGTCAAGTTTGTATTTAACAAGGGATTGAATACTTCTAGGGTCAAGTTGTTTTATTTATTGGCTGGTGAGCTCTATGATCACACAAGCAATCCAATGGTAGATGTTTGCCAGTCTTCAATGTCTTAACAGTTTTAGTTTAAAAAATCCCAAAGCAACAAATGAGTACCGAAGAAACTGCTCCTTAAATATGTTAGCTTTTAAAATCTTTAACATTCTGGCTTGAAATAGTCATTAAGGTTTGTTTCTGAATGTATTTCCAATTCTTCAGGTATGCTCCACACACAGTTTAAGTCATTTGATGATAAAAAGCTGGAAATACTAATGAACTTATAGAAAAGAATGGCACATGGAATGAAAAGAAAAGCATGTTAACTAAATTCATTTAAGGAAATTTAGTAAGAACCCTTTATAATTGCACTTGTTTATATCTGGTCTAGAAATTCAGTTCTTTGCTCTCAGTCTTGGTAAGAAGCCTTCCTCACCGATGAAGCTATAGGATGATAATGTCATTCGATAACTCTCACACCCTTTCCTGCTATTTGTCCAGTGCAGGAAACTGAGGGTTTTCTTGTCGTGTGGACAGGGAGGAAATATCCAGCAACCAAATGCTGACCCTTGCATGCAAACAGGTCCATATCCTCTTCCCGCATGACAACTTCCTTCCTGCCTGCTAGGAACAAATCTACTTTTCATTTTTCCGGAGTTCTTTATACAGGCCATTCGGAATGCCCTTGGGTAGGGACAAATATTTTATTAATGTAAACTTCATCTAACAGCTGGACACTTAGGGCAGCCAGGCCCAAATTCACAGTAGGTAATTGTTTGCTTCTTTTAACTATAGTGTTGCTGCAGCTGAGTCACTAAATGTTTTGTGCCAGGAACTAATATGAAGATTTTACTGGTATGTCTGACCTTAGCATAATGAAGATATATTTGCAATTCTGACATGTTGTGAAGGCTAAACCTAGGTAAGATGAATCCTACTGTGTCTTTCCAAATCAACTTTCTGCACTAACCAGAAAGTGGAAGCCTTTTTCTGGTGGTGAAGAATGGAGGTTTTATCTCCTGTCACGAAGTTACTGATCAGATTACAAAGCAGCAAACCAGCCAACAATCAGCTGACAGTTGATAGCAAAGAACCAGTTTCATAGGGCTGTGGTTTTTTTCTGGGATTACCAAAGTTATTGATTCTTTTAGTGAAGACTTGATTTCAAAATACATAAGGAAAGCCCAGGCCATTTTCTGTCTTATTCCCACTCTTTAATTATCTGGGAAACCTCTACACAGGTTTTTCAGTCTGTGCTGCTGGAATTAAGTAATTAAGTTCTTAAAAATTCTGCCTCATTTCCCATGACTACTTTTCACTCTAAAATTAATAAGTTTACACCTAGCCTGCATCAAATTTTAGCAGTTACAGCTATACACCTGAAACTTCCTGTTTTCCTTCTGCTTGTGTAAGCTACAAAATGAAAGCATTTTCAGGGGAAATTCAGATTGATATTTGTTAAAGTCTATTTCAAAAACCAACAGCAAGAAATAAAACCCTCCCATTCTCTTACCCAAATATGTGCAAAAGTCAAATTATTAAGTAATGGAATTTTTGTAATGTTTATAGGGATACTATATATAAAGTGTAATTTATCAATAGTATATTGCTATTAAGAACTGTTATATCAAATTGATAAAAAGAGACTTACTTGTCAAAGGCCTTTTACCTTTCAGGCCTACAAAGCCCTGAATGGCAATAAAATCTAACGGCAACCTTAAAGGCAATAAAATCTAATAGGTTGCATTATTTTGGTAGAACAGAAGAACAGTACCATTGCTTGGCCTGTAGTTCTGCCCATTCTTTCAGCTGTGTATAGTCTTCAATTCCTGTATAAATTGTTTTCAGCTGTTGACTTGCAGCTTCGAGGTGGCCAAATTTTAGCATTAAATGCCAGAGATTTCCCAGTAGAATGCATTGGGCATAGACATCTATTACTTCTCATCACTATCACTTTATCCCTTATATACAGTAATGGAAGTTAGTATTTATGTTGGGGTTGTGCATGGAGATCAGCAAGATGAAGGCAACGGTAAAATAATATAGGATAGTAAGTATATAGCTGTAACACAAAGTGCAATTCAAACAACATTCATAAGCCTGTTGTTTTCATTGTATCTCTCTGCGATGCTAAAAAAAAAACCAGAATTAGTATTCATTTTACTATTTATAAAGTAAAGCACTACAATGGATAAAGCAGAGATGCAATTACCTTTTCTGTCAAGCTTAAGTTTACTCACAGTTGTCAAAAGGCAGCATACTTTGTAATTTAATTGTGCCCAGGAGAAAAAAATGTGAGATTTTAAAAATTTCTGCTCAAGGAAAAAAGATAAAAGAATAAGCCCCATTTCCTAATTTAGACCTAAAACTTCATCTACAACTTCACTACATTTACGTGTTAAATAAATATAATCTAATGGAGGAATATAGATGCCAGAAGCCACCTCTTCTATAATCTCAATTATGTTGTAATTCTAAGAGTGTTATTATCATATTTTAAAACAAAAAAGTAAATCATTAAATCTTATACAAGGAAGAGTCCAATTTACAAGGGAAAATAATAATAAAACAAATAGTTGACTTGAAATAAATAAAATAAAAAAATAAATAATGAAAATTGCAATTCTTTTTGTAGCTTCTCTAGAACTGATGATTAACAAGTCCTTTTTCTTTCTGACACTATTATTGTCATAGGCTTCAACATGTTTCTTACTGGCATGTGCTCCAAGTCAGGACAGTGCATTTACAGAGGTTTGATCCAGCAGCAGTTTTCTATTTGATCCAGCAGCAATCATCATAATAATTTTACCCTTATTTACATGTAGTCGATACATTTTGAAAAAACTAATTTCTTAAGTCAGTCTTAAACACTTTCTTCTTTCTGGCCTTTTTCACACCCCACTTGTCTCATGTACCAATAGAGAAAATTCATGTTCAACATTTCACTTACTCTGTTTATCTCACTAAATTTAATATATCTGTGGGCTGCCACATTATGTTGTATTAGACTGAAAGTTTTCTTTTATTTTTAAGGACTTCCATGCTTCAGCATCTCTCTCCATCATTGCAGAATCCCTTGGATTGTTTCTGCAGTTTTTCCCAAGGACTTGTTTTTCTTGATACAAATTTAAGAAATTGGCCATGCAATATGGACAGTCTGATTAGAATCAGAAAATAAATTGTCTAAAGAAATAATTTCTTCAGCTAATAGTAGAAGAAACTTAAACTGAACACAATTATTTCTCTTTTCCTCATCCTTTTTGACAGTCATCTTCAGTTGGGTATCTTTCTTGGGTATATAAAGTGCTATAAAAACCAACTGTAAGAAATGTCAAGGCCTATATATATGATCATAACTTCAGATCACTTAAAAATATTAATCTATTACTGGTAAAGATAGCTATTTCTATACTTCTAGAACTTTATTTTGCTCCATTTTATTCCAGTGTGCCAGTGATCAAACACATCAATGATTGAACTTCCCATTCTCCTCTTTTATTTTCTTATTACAAAACTAAACTAAAAAACACAAATTTGAAATCTAGGGTGTCAAATTTCATCAGCTCTGTAGTTTATACTTAGATTGATACTATCAAAGCAGACAGCTCTATCTGTACCAACATAAAAAGAAGTCTCTCCCAAAGTGACTGAGATATCAAGAATAAGCACTTATGTGTAAGAGAAGCTTGGCCATTTCTGCCCTGTACATAAATAAAGGAATCATTTGTTTTACTAGGTACATTAATCTAATTTCTTTGAAAAATATTCCCCTTTTTAGGGAAAAGGATAGTGGGGAAAAAAACTTTTATAATATTAAAATAGGTACACTGTACATGGACATCCAAATTGACTGGAGATTTTGTGTGTAATATTTGTGAAACAATCAGTATTTTTTTTTTGCCCTAAAATTATAAAGCCTATTGTGTCTCTAATAAACTTCTCCTCTAAACCCACCAATTTGCACTAGCAGCGAGTGAGAGACAGTGAATGATTCACAAAGCAGAATTTTCCAGGAGTCTTCAAAAATAAAATCAGAGAATAAAATAAGAAATATTTTGTGAAATTCTCATTGGCACACAGATGCTTTTCAGTGATAAATATAAATTCTTAAAATTTAGCTAACTGAAACCTGATGAACATGAATTTCTGTTTTGATTGGATTCCTAATGACCTTTAACTGAAAGAAATGGAGTTTTAAATTGCTGTGATAAAAATTTGATTTCTGGCACATGGGCAAAATTGTTTATTTTCATGGGTGACATAATTAGACTCAACACCCAAAACCAAGGAGAATACATTTCAATACATTATCTGTACTGCTTAGGTCATGAAGTCAATCAGAAACATTAACTGAAAGAAAACATTCCTTGGGAAAATCAAAGGAAGTACCACTGAAATGACATAGTAGCAGAAGAAAGCTTGGAGTCTTTCCATATTAATTTCTGATTATGTGGAACAATGTCAAGAACTCAACAGAGCACTTGCCCAGCTAATACTTCTGGCCAATTTTCTTCTCTCAAAAATATTGAAATGTAACTGAAAAAAAGAATATTTAAAAAAATTCTGCACTTCATAGGATCTAATCTCTTATTCATTGTAGAGTTTATAGAGCTTGTAGAGAATATCAGAGATGACAGAAAATTCCATATGGTCATTACTAATAGAGTGTTATATGTTGGTGCAGCACATTGAACTGTGAGAAAAGAACAGCAGACCTGTAGGTTACATCAGAAATGGTTCAAGGGTGAAGGCCTGCCACTGGTAGCTGTGCAGAAAATGGTACTGGCACCATACTGTCTTTCTAGCTGTAGGAGCTAGAATTGAAATATGCACAGACTCTGTCTTTTTGTTTAACCATCATGTCAATTCACTTTCAACAGCTATTGTCAGCTTTAAGGTATGGATTCCAACTGGTTGGTCTCTTATCAGAATTAGTTTTGCAAAAGATCACTGTTGTTTACTTATACTTTCTGGTACTGGGAAGAATTATTTGGGATCTCAAAGGATATCATTAAGATTCACTACTTTGTGTGAACTATTATTAAGTATGTAAGGGCAAAGTTTCAAGAAGCCATGAAGGTGGCACAATCAAGCATTCATCTATGCTGGTGCTGCAAAATGGAACCAAGAGCAAAATGGAACCGGATCAGTGTAGAGAAACTCTGGACTTCCATCTGTCATTTGACTCCTGGCTGGGATATTGTATTCAAAAGAAACATAGACTCTTGTCCACTAAATATATTCATTTTTTTTAAATGAAAATATCTCCAGCTGCCTAAGAAGCCTGATGCTAATGCTTGATGACTGACTGCTATTCTGCCTGCTATCAAGACAAGTAGCCTGCATAGCCATTATAGAAATACACAAATATAAATCCTGTGTTTTTAATAATGTAAAATGAACATGGCTGTTTGTAATGTTTTTACAGGGTAGAGCACAGTTGGAAATAAAACTACCTATGTCTGCTCACCCTTCACATGACCATTTTCCTGAAGAGGTTTGTGAGTCATTAGGGGGATTCTTTAGAAGAACCACACTTTCATGAATGAGATTTATTACCCAGTAGGAGTCGTCTATATGCAAAGGATTCTTTCAACTACTGTCCCTCCCAAAGATATCTGATGAAGTAATTAATAACCATTTTAACCTGCTAAAAGCATTTCAAAGGAATGAAAGAGAAAAGATGTGTCAATGGGAAATGGCCGAAGTAATGTCCTGTAGCTTTTAGAAGGGTAATGGTTGACAGATGACTGTCCCAAAAAAAAGAAGCAATGTCTGTGTCATTTTTTGGATAACCTGTGTCATCCAGGGAGATTTGAATGAGTCTGGTCTATTGTATTCAAAACATGTTAATTCATCCTTACCTTGCAGTGTGTTTAAGCAACTTAGCAACTTACTACTACAGTTTGTTTCTTTGTGAATACCATTAATGCATTCCAGAGCAAAAAAAAACAAAACAAAACAAAAACAAAAACAAAAACAAAAACAAAAAAAAAAAAAAAAAAAAAAAAGCTTATCTGTCAGAAGTTTCCAGGAAAACTTGAAAAATAAATAGTGCTAAAGCACTAGGAATTTGATTTAAAAGGTGTACTACTTCTTTAGTGCTTGTCATGGTTTAAGAATGGTACTCCTCAGTTTAGTGTTCCCATTCAAACCACACAGAAGCTCACTCATTACCCACCTCCCTCTCCCCCTCTCTCTTGCCTTTACCTTTCTCCTCAAAAACTGGAAGCACAAAAGGTAAAGGTCATGGGCTGAGACAAGAACAACTGACTGGAAATAGTGATAAGAAAAAATCCAGCAGCAATATTAATGACAGAGGGTACAAGACAAGAAACACTTGCTCCTGGAAATCCTGGAAACCCCCAACTACAGACTACTCGACCACCACGGTTCCTCCCCGCTCCCTCCAGCTTGGAACTGGTATTGCCCAACCACTCCTCTCACCTCGGAACTGGTGCCACTCTTACCCACCAGCAGGAACCTCTTCTCCACAGGAGAGTCTCTTCCTGCCCCCCAGAAAAGACATGAGATGCTGAAGAGTAACTCCAGTTTCTGGCCATGCCGCCTCCTGGCTACTGCAAAAATTAATCCTCTCCTGGACAGAACAGGACAGTAGCTCTCAGTAGAGAAAAAAAAAATCAGTATGATTTGTTCATCTGAGAGACCTACTCACTGTTACATCAAGTTTCTTTGAGCATGACAGGAGACATGGTTTACTAGGCATCTAAAATAACTACTCCTGGAAACCGATTTTCCAAGAGGGCCTGGAATGGTTACTAGGACAATAGAAGCTCAAGCTTTAGAAATCAACTATAAGGGTCATTTCTTCTAAGTCTTCTGACAATGCACTGATGCATAGCTTTTTAAAAGGCACTGAAAACTGAGTTCTTTGAAACTGATTTTTGTGTGATCGCTGTTTATTCTTTCTCAACGAAAGTCATTAATTGTTGACATACATGAGGACAAACCCATAATACCAGAAACTGAATCAAATGGACAGTGAAATAAATGACTAAGTAAAATTTTGGTATTCAGCATTTCCATTTCAAGAATAAATGAATAATCCCTTCTATGTCTAAAACTGTATACAAATTCATGACCAATAAAATTTCTACAAGTTAAAAGAAAGGACAATGCTATTTCTAATTCTTCTTATGTTTAAATATAGCATTTTTTTTCCCAAGTAAACATTATATAATAACCTTTCATACATACACTACAGAACATGTCATAGCTGAACTAACATAATGGAGTGTTATGAGCTATTAAATTAATGAGTCGTGTACTGAGGAAGAAGTACATCAAAGGCTAACACACTGTCTGATATGCAAGCATGCATTACTGTGTTACTTTAGGTGTTCTGGTGCACAGAAGGACAATGCTAACAGGATTGTGCTAACAATCTTTATTGTAACATACCTGTCTCTGGGCAAGGGTCTACTACATCGCTAGAATTTTTGGTTCAGGCTCAAAATTGATATAAATGATAAAGAAATTCAATCATCAGGGAGTTTTTCTAAATGGTTGAATGACAAAAGAAGTTATTGTAGCTTTCATAATTGAGAAGAGGGATGGTGTTATGAAAGGAGAAAAAACTAGCAGACATAAGTAAAGCTGTGAACTCTAACTTATGTGTCTTGATCTTTATTTTATTACACACATAATAAGCTTCTGGATTCTTGACATCCAAACTATGCTAGTTATCATTCACTCCTATTGATTTATCGATGAGCCAATTACAGCACCAGTTTCATTTTCTCTGTACATGGCCAGAGATGCATAACCTTCTTCATAATATACAAAACCCCTGTCTGGTCCTCAACTGTTTTTTCATTGAAACAGCAACAGTCTTGATTCTTACTGATGAGTTTGTTTTCAGTATGGTTCTGAGGTAATTTGAGCCAAGTATATGCAGGTTTGGGATCATGTATGTTCACATCCAAGCTGTTTTGAAGCAGTCAGTGACTGGATGAATAGATGTTGGATAAAGGAAGAACTATACAGACCTCACAGAACTGAACATTTCTAGAAATTGTGATCTGCCACATACATAGTGCATTTTAAACATGTTCGTCTCTGCATTTCTAATTCCTATATTTTCCTAGTGCTAATATATGCTATGGCAGACTTGCATAACGAAAAGATCAAAAAAAAAGATACAAATGCAGAAAAGTCTATAAGCTATTTAATCACAGCTCATTTGTTCATCTGTAAGGTATCACTGTTGAGCAGGGTGATGAAGGAAGGATTCATGTGTTAAGACATATTATTGGGAATCTGAAGATCTGGCTTCTCTTCTTATTTCTTCAGAAAATTTTGTACTCAGTCTTCAGCATATCATTTTGGGGTTGAATCAAAGCCAAAGATAATTACAATCTTTATTTCTTGGTGTTAGAAGTTTTGTTGTAATGGAGATGGGTAATGGTGATAAAATTGTACCAAGGATCTGTTTTACATTTGTTGTGCAGTGCTTTCATAATCCCAGATGTCAGAAAGTGTATGTGATGTATTTGTTGCTTCTGTTTTGTTTCCCATTTTATCATCAGCTAAAGGACATAATACGTTTTAAGAAAGGCTTTGAAGGAATACAGTAAAAATACATGAAGAAAAAATGGTAATGCCAGTTCACAGCATATTTCTGATAACTGAATCCTTTTTTGGACACACAAGAATATTTATCATTCCAATATCTTAATTTTATGCAAGAAGTTTGAAAAAAAAAATTGGTATTTTCTTTCATTTTCAGATTTTGGTAGAAATACCATGGTATGATATATTGCATAAACAGTTAATATCAAGTAGATACTTGACACTTATTGTCAGCTTTTATCCTTTATCTTTCTACATGCATAGCAAATAATATTATGATTATTCATGGAGTATCAAAAGTGGACAATGTCCATGATCTTTCCAGTCTTTATATTTTGAAACTTTTTCAGCTAAAGAAAATGGTTTCAAAAGTCTTATATATGTTTCTCCAAAACTCTTTACAATTCTCTAGAACAGGAAATGCAGAATCCTCTATTTCTATGTTGCTCCTAAAAGAATTGATGGATATGAAAATTTACAAATAGAAACATTACCATCGACCCACACATAAAGTCCTACACCCAGTTGCATTTGCAAAACAAACAAAAGAAAACTGTATAAAAAAGGATTAAATCTTAACCTTTACAATTTAAAAATACATTTAGAAACAAATAATGGAACATGTATTTCAATTAAGAAAAATACATTGGTTTAGTATGTGATCAAAGTCAAATTCTCTCCTGAAAAATTTAAAGCAAAAATGTATTCAGTGGTAAGGGAAATGGCTGAAAATGCTGTTCATGTACATTTGAGGTATTGCATTTTCAAAACATCTTTTCTTGCAGTTGGAAAAATGTCTACTTTAGCGAGGACAATCAACACTAGGCCAGGATTAAATTATTTTAGAGTTCCACTTTATTGTCTGTCCCCATTTCACTTTTAAATATATTTTTGAGAATCTAGTTTTTCATCCAGATAAATTAGACTGGCTTAATTAAAATTTTCTTATGTTCTGTGAGAAATAAACAACTGAAAAATATGCTTATAAATATATGAAATGGATATAGTGAAAGGTATGCATGGATACTTTTGACTTGCTGCATAAAACTGTCTTGCACATGGGTTTTTCTTGCATATAACCGCAGTGTAAAAGATGACATTATGAGAAACCTTCTGACAAATTGATTAATAATCTTGAGCTGCTGAAGTTCAGCTGAGTGAGCAATTAAACATTCCAAACAGCAATGAACCTTCAGAGATAATTTATGATAATTTTATGCACAAGAGCTCAGTGGCTTTTTAATTTGATAGAATGTTAGTAGCATAGATTTCTAACAAGGGAGTTTCAGTGCTCCATACATCACTGAGATTACTTAAACATTTCAAATGTGGTTGATGAATGAAGTTTCCTGAGATGTGAGAAGATACAGAAAGTGTCAGAAGGTTGAGATTATTCATCATATCATTTATAGAAAGTGGATGCATTGACATCATACTCCCAGCTCATATTTTATGGCCATTATAAAGACAGAAAAGAAATAACAGACTTGGTGAACTGCAGAACTGCCAGGATATCCAGTTTCTTCCCTCTTTTATACCAGCATTTTGCTGTCACCACAAAATATTAGCATTTCCAGGTGTTTCTTCCAAAACTATTCATAATATATAGCAGGAAAACAAGACCCTTTGAATAAAATCAGCTAAGACTTGGAACATGGCACATGATGTGATTCTTGGGGTTTTTTCTGTGCAGGACCAGGAACATGCTTCAACAATCTTTTCCCACATCCTTCCAACTCAGGACATTCTATGAAAAACATCCCACACAGATCAAGACTGAAAAAGGAGGTTAGATAACCTGAGCATACAATTAGTTTGCCAGAAATACAAATACTGTGTAATTTTCTGCTAAGGGAGAGCAGGCTTCCCTTCATTCTTCCACATTTTTTTTGTCTTTTTGTTGCTTTAAGAAAGGCTACATTCAAACAGTCAAATATTTTAATTCCTAGAATATTTCTCATTCATTCTTTTATTTCTTGTTTTGGCAACTAAAATAAAATGTTTTAATCTTGTGTTTCTGACATACTTATGACAGTTGGAAACACAGTAATCTAAATTAAAATAAATAATGTAAAGGGGCTCTTTTTATTGTATGAACAAAGATAAAGTCTCTGCTTTGAATAGAACACTGAAGCACTCAGATACCACATGTTTAAGAGAACAGGCAGTTGGTGAGTTATTTGTTTTTAACAGTACTATAATGATCCTGACAATAAATCATCATTTCACATATCCAAACAGTTATCCTTTCATTCATGCAAAAGAAAGAATGCTGGAAAATACAAGCTAAAAGAGGCAGAAAAGTGTTTCTACAAGAACAGCAGCCTGTTGCTTAAACTCCTTCACACAAAAGGTCATTTGTATTAAGCACCATTAGTCAACACACCCCTCAAAGCCCAGGATCTATGTAGACAGTTTGGAGAGTGATAGGTGGGAGACTGAGAGTGTTTGGGCAGACCTTGTTGCTTCAAATATTACTTCAGACTAGAGCTATTAGTCTTAGGCTAATGAAAAGAATCATCTGACCCTTTGTGTATCTTCAACATTATTGTTTCAAGGGCTGACATCACCACAGCTTGAAATGAAGTATTAAAACCTATCAACATAATTGAAAAAAACCCCACCCTTGATGAAGGCAGTCAGCATTAGTAGAAGAATCACAGAAACTGGCAAAGAAATGAAGCCCCATAGACATGATAATAACTTTATGAAACTCTCACTAGACATTACTGAACAAATACAACAAAGCTGGCAATCAGCTGCTATGTACACCTAAAGACAAGTAGGACTGAATTTATGGCATTGAGGTTATCTTCCTTGGAAAGTTTCTTTCCAAAAAAGCTGAATCAAGAGTTAGTTCCATTTACATCTAAATAAAGAGAATCCTTTTCCCAAAATGACATCAAAATAAGCTCAAACACTAATCATGGAGGAAAATTCTCTCAAGAGGAAAGTAAATAACTCCAAACTGTGTTAAAGAAAAGTAAATTGCTATAAAAACACAAAACTTTGAAAATTTGACCCGACAAAAATGTTGAACAGTGTATTTTTTTCACCTAAAGTATAGATTGAAACAGTTCTCAAAACCAAAAAGTTGCTATATCTAGAATGATATTAGAACCTCTAGTACACTGGTACAAAAAATTGTAATATTAAAAAGAAAGCAAAAATATTGTAACTATCATGTGAACTTACTCTTGGGACAAGGTATCTGGAAGCAAGCTGTTGAGAAATTTCCATTATTAGAGTCTTTTATCAAAAAGTTACAACTTTCATAAATTGCAAGAATATAGAATCACGGAATATTCTGAATTGGAAGGCACCCACAAGGGTCATCGAAGTCCAACTCCCAGCCTGAACAGGACAGTCCCAAGAATCACACCGTGTGCCTGAGAGCACTGTACAAATGCTCACTGAACTCTGTCAGGCTGGAGCTGTGACCGCTTCCCTGGGGAGCCTGCTAATATCTTCGACCCTTGTTAAGAATTGGGTATTGATCCAGGTAAATTTCCATGATCTCTGTCTCAGTTTAATGGTATACACTGTTAATCATTCTGGTGGCTTGCACAATCTTGTAACCTCAGTTCTTCTGGACTATTAAAATGGCAGTTGCCTGCCTCCCTGGGAGCTTCCTCAGGAAGTGGACAGTGGTAGGTACAAAGAACACAAAAACTGACCTACATATCTTCTGTTCTAGGAATCTATAGCTCTCCGAAATTTATTCTGAAACAGTCTGTGATTATTATCTTTTTCTTACTCAAAAGGGTCGAATTTGGTAAGAAGACTGGGCTCTGATGTAAAATATCCCCATCTACAAAGTTATACTTCTACCACAGGTGTCATTCATTATATGAATGACCCACGCTCATAAATCTCCATGACAATGCCTTCTGGGATGCCAAACAGCCAAAATTACAGTATCCAGAACCTGCAGAAGACTTGGACATCCCATTTTAATGCACTTAAATAATTGTACCTGGAAAAGAGAAATGGTTCACCTGACAGCCTCCTGACACAGGAACGCTTCCTAAGACAACCTTTTCAGTCAAGTTCCATCAGTTGTTTAGTTTTGGTGAAATTTTCCTCAGTTACCCAGAAAAATCATCAAATTTGATTTCTCTTACAAATGGTTGCAAAGAATGGGTATCTCTAAGACTTTCTAAGTGTCAAATTAAGGGAGGATACTGTTTCTTTCACCCTCCTTTTTTCTTTTTTTCTTTCTTTTCTTTTTGAGCTAAAATATGTATGGAGTAAGAAGATTTAAAATCTTTTCTCTTCAAACTTAATTAAAATACAGCTATGAAGAAAATTATAGGAAGAGTGAAATTCTCATCTGAAAATGTGTCCCAACATTAGGAGAATGAATAAAATTAGAAGAAATTAGGAGAATAAATAAAATCTCTGGAGAAATGTTAGACCTTTTTTCAGTGTGTCAATACAATAGAGACTCCTTTGATATTTTCCTAAGTGGAACTATGTGTTTTTATTCTTCAAGAGAAATATGAAAAACAATTCTGAAATCCTGTTTTACTAATATAAGATAATGGAAATTAAATATTAATAACATAATAAACTCTACTATAGATATGAAAAGCACTGCATACCTAAAACTTGTACCTATTGTACTCCTTTAACAGTCACATTATTGCATGTAGCATTTGGCAACTAAATTTGTTATTTTTCAGGCAAAGCTGGCAACAACTCAAAGGCAGGGAAACATTGGGCAAACTCCAGCAGCCCTTTCTTAGGCAAGATGTCTATTTAAATGAAAGATTTAACCTACCTTTTAATAGGATAAAAATGAATTACAAATGAAGTATCTTAAGCTTACTGCAAAATAGACCAGTCTTCTTGCTTGCACTATTTGATGTTTTGATTTCCCATTCATTGTTGAGGTTGTAACGAGCATCAGTTATTACATGGTGGCTCAGTTCCAACATAAATCATTTAACCTCCTTTTTATTGATTTATATTAGCATTTATAGATGGTACTCATTGTCTTTATAGTGCCTGAAATCTCACATTAATTAAGTTCAAATTAAAATAAACAATGAAATGCTGAAATATCCTGCAAGATTTCTTGCTTAATGCCTGCATTCAGTTTAGACCTCATATCCCCGTCATTCCAGAAATTCTAACTAGACAAATCAAATCAAAACAAACAAACACAGAAAAAAAAAAAAAGAAGAGCAGGAAAAGCATGTATGCAGTTCTGAAATTACTATTGAATGGGTTTATCAAATTATATCAGATGTCAATCTATTTGTACAGTATTATTTATGTAACCCTATATATGTCAGTGGTATCTATTCCATGAAAACATTTTGATCATGACTGCAGGACATTACATTGCATTTTCCCATCTCCAAGAATTTCAATGTTCTTCAATGCATAGTAAGTTGCTCTTTTTTTTCCCTCTGAGAAGACAAATTTATACCTTACTTATAGTATATTCATGTAATTCTCAATACATTCTGTTGATTTAATCCCATAACTATATTTAAAGGTAAATTGTAAGCATTCTGAACAGTAGCATATAACTGCTATGAGAACTTTTTTCCAAGCCAAAATGGCAATCTTCAGTTTTTCATAAAAGCCATCAATATATACATGTCACAAACACTTTAAAAATAATAAAATAGTACAAAAGTGTTATAAATGTTATCATAAAGATTTTCCTCAAGAGCATTTTTATAACTCATATAGAAAATTAAATATTTAATTCAAATGGGAAACTCTCACATCAATGAAGCCTTTTAATGAACAATTTCTATTAATTTAAACTGAAAACCTCCCCTGGATGTATTCTGACAATTTTAAGAAATGTGAGAAGCAGCCACTCACTCTGGAGCTAAGCCTTAAAAAACTTGTCTAAAAAAATATATATTTGACTCTCTGCCCATAAATCTAGCCCTTGTGCTGAATGAGGGCAGAGAGTTCTGCCAAGAGACATGCTGAAGCCATCGTTGGAAATAGTAGGTGGGAGAGAGTTCCCATATAAGTCACAGTGCTGCTATGGCTTGTCCAGCTCTTTGCAACCCCACTCTTTTCATGGGTCTAATGTCTTTGGCTCTTGCTATAGCCTAACAGTGTGAGTGGACACTTCTGTAGTGGGACATGCAGAAGCCTGTGATAAAGATGCAATTGGGAGAACTCTCACAGAAGCCCCCACTTTACTTCCTCAATCTTTTCACCCTTCCTATGGGTCTTATATGTCTTGAAGGAAAATTCTGCCACAGGATATATTGAAGCCCTAGGGGAAATGCTGAGCAGGAAAGATGTCTCATAGCAACCTTTTCTAAGGTTACCAGCTTTCTCTCTCTCCCTAACCTAAACCTAGTCCTAATCCTAATCTGGTCTCAGAAGTTTTTGTAAACTATTCATCAAGTATTCCTGCTAGTCCTTGAAAAGTAACTATTCTTTTAAAAAAACCAATAACAACAAAAAAGAACTAAATAAAAGACTAACACATTCCTTACCTACTCTACCTTATAGTACTGTTATAAATGAAACATAATCTATGTATATGCTTTTTGTGTGTCATACGTGATCTTTATTTCCTGGTAGGTTACGGTGTACTTCCAACATTGTTCTTCCCTCAAGGTGATCTCTAGAGTGCTCTTTATGGGATCTCAGTTTTCAAAAAAACACATATTTCTTGCTGTAATTGAGCAGTTTCTTGTAAAGACCATAATATTGATCTGAATATTTTAATTGCTTCTTCACAATTACGAGGTAGTTAGGGTAAAGTAGTTGTACAATTTATTTCTAATTTGGATTTTGAAACCTCTGTTTAAATTTATGTTTACATACTTGCTTTTATCATGATGCTTCTTTAATCAGTTAATCTAATTATCTTACTCACTGTTGTAAATAATTTCTGACCAGTAAATTATTCTGACTTTACTCCAGGAAGGGAGAACGTATTAAATCTGATTGAAAGCAATGGAAGTTAAATAAAAAAATCCAGCATTTGGACCAATTAGAAATTCTTATTTTACTTTGCCAATATTTTTTGCATTGCTGCAAAATCTTTCTCTTGGACATTTTCTTGCTCCATGTGAATGAATTGAATTGTCTAATTGCTGTTGGTTTACTAAGTGACAAGGCATTGTTTCAGTCACAAATATTCTGATAGAATAAAACTTTTAACACGTTATACAAATACTTCTCTCAATTTTAATTTTAGTTTCAGCAAATATTAATGCCAGTGAAGCTAGATTGCCTCAGTATCTGCAGAAATGACAACAAAGGAACTGTGAAGATTTCTGAATCCCGCTCATTTTAAATCTAGCATGATGAAAGTAGAGAAAGCTTTTTGTACTACTGATCAACTGTGATTATGATTTTTTTTTCTCAATAAGAACTGAGACATGGCTACAGATTTACAGCCTCAAGAAACATAGTTTCTATTCTGAAATCCTGGTTAAACTCTTGAAATACCTGGGTAGTCACTCAGACTGATAAAGGAACAGACTTGAACTCAGGACTACCCTTCTGAGTAATGCTGTGCACATACAAGCACTTGCAAGACTGAACCTTGCATTTGTGGTTCTGGAACTGTTCTATCTAGTTTTAGCTCTTCCTAAAGGAACACTTATTGAAGATTATTAATTTTCAAACAAAAGTTTAAGAAGATTGCTTTGTTTACTGTTTGAACAAATTTATGTATTTTATCATACATCTCTTCTGGACTTCTGTAAAGCTTTTGACACAATCTCCCACAGCATCTTTCTCACTAAATTGGAGAGACATGGATTCATTGGGTGAACTGTTTGATGAACAAGCAATTGCTTGGATGGTCAGTTCCAGAAGGCAGTGGTGAATGGGTAAGAGTACTGATGTACATCAGTGACAAGTGGTGTCCATCAGAGGTCTGTACGGGCCACTGTTTTTTAATTTCTTCATTAATGACATAGACAAAACAAGTGCAATTTCATGCACGTTTGCAGATGAAACCAAGCTGAGCAGTGTAGCTGACACACCTGAAAGATGGGATCCATCCAGAGAGACCTGGACAAAGTTGAGGAGCAGGCCCATGGGAATCTCCTGAGGTTTAACAAGACCAAGTGCTGGCGCTGCATCTGTTTGACACAACCCCCAGTATCATCAGCACAGGCTGGGGATGGACAGATGGAGAGCAGCCCTGCCCAGAAGGACCTGGGGGTGCTGCTGGCTGAGAGGCTGGACATGACCCAGCCATGGGCACTGCCAGCCCAGAGAGCCAAGGGTGTCCTGGGCTGCATCCAAAGCAGCGTGGGCAGCAGGGCCAGGGAGGGGATTCTGTCCCTCTGCTCTGCTCTGTGAGACCCCACCTGCAGTGCTGCCCCCAGCTCTGGGGTGCCAGCACAGGAAGGACATGGACCTGCTGCAGTGACTCCAGAGGAGGAACATTGACATGATCAGAGGGATGGAACATCTCTGCTACAAGGAAAGGCTAGACAATCAGGCGTGTTCAGCCTGTAGAAGAGAAGGCTTTGGGGTGACCAAACTGCAGCCATCCAGTACCTGAAAGAACCCTCCAAGAAAGATGGAGAGGGACTTTGTAAAAGGGCACGTAGTGATAGGACAAAGCGGAATGTCTTCAAATTGAAAGAAAGTACATTTAGATTAGATATTCAGAAAAATTTCTTTACTATGATTGTGGTGAGGCACTGGAACAGGTTGCCCAGAGAAGTTGAGGATGCCCTAACCCTGGAAGTGTTTCTGGCCAGGCTGGAAGGAGTCCTGAGAAACCTGGTTTAGTAAAAAGGTATTCATGTCCACAGCAGAAGAGTTGGTGCTCCCTTTTAATCCAGGCCATTCTAGGCTTCTATGATAACATACATGTAATTAATTTCAAAATTTATTTTTGTATTATACTCTATTATTTTATAGAATTCAATAAGAAATGCAGAAAAATATAAAAAATACAGACTACAAAAGTTCTATAATCACTAAAATTATTAAGCAGAGTATGAAAGAAATCCTCAAAACATTCTTTTGAAAGTCCAGGCGGGTACATGAAAACAACCATATTTTGTGTGCCATATTCCTAATGTGAGGGAGAAGAAAAAACATAGATATCAGTGACAAAACTTCCCTTAAACTCGCTTGTTTCATGATCATGTCCTAAACAACAAAATTTTAATTAAATGTGAGAGTTCTTTGCTTCATTTGGATGCCTGACAGAGCAGTCAAGAATAATAATAATAATAAAAAAAAAGACAGCCGAAAAAAAACATCGAGATATTTCTCTGTTTGTGAACAGGAGTGATTTCACAATGGACCTAATAGAAGATGAAGTAAGAAATTATATGATGTGTTTACAGAAAGGAAAAAGAAAACATTAAAGAGATACTAAGGACATTTTCCTTCGGTCCCTGCTGTAAGAACCACAGAGATGGACTGATGTCCAGAGTTCACAGAGTTTAAAAATGTTTATTTGCTGCATACATATCCAGACAGTGATACCAGTACTATACACACCTAGAAAACCATATCTGTTTGTAATACTTTTTGTAATACTTGTAATATTTTTCATAGAGTGTTTCAACTTTCAACCACCTGCTTTCATTTGACATCTTGGTGTGAGGTGCACCAGGTGGGAGTCAGACCCCCAAAAGGGGGGTCTGTTTGACAAAGCCCTGTTTGAACACGTACATGCAGTGATTACCTTGGCAACAGACGCACATGAAAGTTCTCAGAAGAGATTTTTCTCACTTATTCTATTTTTTTTTTTTTTGCTCAGTATTTGTTCGTATCTATATGTATGTTCAGGCTACAAACTTTATCTATCAAACCACAGCTGCAAAGTTTCCACTGTGACGTTTTTTATTCTTTTCTGCTTTCCAGCACCTTATGATTCACCATTTGCTGATGAATGGAGAGGCTGCTAACTATCTGGCAGAGCACACTGCTCCACCAGAAATGCACAAATCTCTGCTGAAACTTTACAGATCATTTACATGACCCTTTGAAGAAGGAAAAAGATTTTTATTAGTAGTGAAGATATGCCTATACACAACTGCTCATGGACAACTTCTTAAATCAGGAGCCCCAGACTGAATTTTCCTAAACATTTTGATTTAACATGTATGTACACACATGCTTAATTATCAATTAGACTCAAAGTACTTTATTAGCTATTAGCAACCCTGTTTCACAGGCACAAGGATTCACCCCAAACATGTTTAATAGAAATGATGCTACTTAAAATCTCCTCATTTTAGAATCAGTCTCATTTGGAATTAATTTTGCATCTTATAAATTCTTGTCTTATTACAGTAAAAATTTATTATTCATCTGCAAATATTATATAAGCAATCTTTTTAAGTAGTGGATTGTGTATCTTATAATGTATAAATACTGCTATAATGAGGAAGCATTAGATAGAAGAAACTGTGCTTCATGAAAATCCAATAAAAATCTAGGTATCTCCTTACCACAGGTATAGTAATGGTCTAGGAGCAAATCAAAAGGCCATTGCATTTTTTTGGTGATCCTACCACTGCCCTCTGTCAATAAAGAATCACTTTACACAATACCTATTTCTTCTGTTTCCTCCCCCTAGCAGAAATAAGGCCTTGAGACATTAGTGGACATTTCAGTTTTGGAAGAGTCTTGCATTCATATTTCAGAACCACACTCAGCAGCCTTTTTGTGTGCCTTCACCTCCTGGTTGCTGGTTCTGGTACCTGATGGTGCTACCTCAGATACCTCATCCTATGTGGGACATTAAAATGTATCTCCCACCAGCTCTGATATAAGACCACTGAAGGTATAATGTAGGACTTGTGGTATTAGTGGAATCATTTTGGTTAAGTTTCACATTGGTTTTCTCCTCTTGCACTTCATACTGACTCATTGCACTAACCAGGATATAATTTTCTTCTGTCAGTGCAAGTGAAAATATAGAAAAAGGAATACTGTCTTCTTTATGAATGAGCATTATTTGTAATGAAAAATACCAGAAACGCAAAACTGTTTTCCAAGTACTTGAGCTTGAAATAACAAGTATTTGAAAGGGCTGTTCTGCAACTATTCAATTTGTTTTGAATTCTTAGTTCTCTCCCTGTCTCTTTCTGTATCATTTTTTTTAAGTATTCTTCACTAAATTGTAAACCTGGCCTTGACAGTGTTCCTGCTCTGTTTTATTTGCCAGCACAATAACTGTGCTTCTGTACAGTAAGGCTAAATGTGATGGATAGGTAATAATTTGTCAGTGTTTCAAGCAGAACTCGGGGACAATTGTGATTTAGGCTTCCAACTTTAAAATGTGATGTATAATTGACATTTTGATACTTCGAGGCCATGGTGTATTCTCACACTTCCTTGAAAAAAAACCCAACTTGCTGACACAATCAGGAAACAGATGGTGACAAAGATCTTGCATTTAATATGCCAATCATTATGCTTTACTTGCATATTATCATCTCATTCATGAGGCCACTATATGAAGGAATTTTGCTATGCCTCTGCAAATCAATCAAGAAGTCTTTTAGTATTTTTTAAAATATAATTTAGGTCTTTCTTATCCTATGTTTCATTATATTTGGGGTGAAGTGTTTATGCAAATTTATTACACATGAAAAAATGCTTTGACAATACTGAGGCTAGAATAGATGTCAGCAATGAAACATTCACTATAGATAGCTTCAACAGAGAGACCAAGAAATGACTTGGCAACTGAAGTATCTGCATTTTCCATACTTTGCTGTGGTCCTTAATCCAAAGGCAGTGACACAATAAGACAGTATGAAAGATGATGTCGAGTAGGAGGATGGATTTGGTAACGTGGCCTCATATCTACTAAGACCTGGACTTCAGTCAAAATTTCTGCTCAAGAAAACCACAGATGGCAGAATACCAATATATTTCGGTTAGAGCAAGCACTGGATTTGAAATCACTGAGTATTTGAGCCAAGCAAACCTCTTCTTCAGTTCTGAAAATAGGCACTTTGCTTGTGAGTGTCTGACACAGAATCCCATCATACAGGAGTGAGTTCATCCACTCACAAACTGAGCAAGGACCCTTCTTGGACAGCCTGAGGTCCTCTGAAGATGTTTTAGCCCATTATTGCAAGTGGTGAGCAAAGGCTGGTTCTCTCATATTATTTCTATTCTGCAACATCCAGAGAAAGTTTCTTCCTTCATGTCAAACTTCATGTTTAGATGGAGTAAGGATAAAGTTGTCACCATGTTTTTTTCTGTCTCACTCCTACTGTCTATCTGTAGGTTTCTCAGATTCTAAAATATATGTCTTTCCATTTAAAGAAGTAAAATATATTTCTGGTTCTTTGCAAAATTATCAATGCTAGCAAGAGGACACAGCATGTAGCTTGACTACTTACAAGTGCCTTGTTACTTGGGATAGAACATGCATCTGACCTGGTTATACTTAGGTAGTTATTTCAGAACATATATTTCTCCTGAAAGTGTTCCATCCCTGGAACTGCCCTGAAAAAATATGTGGATTTGGCACTTAGGCATATGGCATAGTGGTGAACACAGTAATTGGACTCCATGATCTTAGAGGTCTTTTCCAACCTTAGTGACTTTATGAATCTATGAAGTGAATGAAAATTTATCCTGACTTTCAGTTCAGACAAGACGGAGGGAGAAGAGGAAGAATGTTTTTGTGATGAAAATTAGAAAACAAGACATTTCTGGAGGAGGAAAAGTAATTTTATGCTCTTGTTCACCACAATCATAAACCATTCCAGGCGCCGTACATTTCAATAGCTATTTCCAAGAGAAAAGTCTCATAGAGGCCAGGGATTTTAGGTGCATAAAAAGTGAGCCTGTGTTTCTTTCAAATACGTCACAAGACAGAATTTATGGCAGCCTTTCAGGACATATATAGCTTCCCCCCCCCCCCCCAATTTACCTTTCCTAAACTTCAGCCATTTCAGACTACTTGTAATGTATTCTGTTGGAGCAGATCTTCTCTGACTCATAACTGGGAGTTCTTTAATCCCTATTTTGTTCTATTCCTCTCATCATATGGCATTCTTCATTTAGCTTGTCTAAGCAGGCTTGTGGTTTACAAAACCAGAAATCCTCAAAGTTGCAATTCTGTGTTCCTTTAAAACTGGTTAAGAAAAAACCAACAAACCCATTACCCCATCAAGCCCTATACAGTGCTGCGTATCACTCGAGCTGTTCCTAAACAAAGTGTCAGATTTATTATTTGTTTTATTACTTATCAAAGACTGGCTTACACACCTTGCATTATCTAGAGAGCAGTCTCTTAGCATGTCAAAAGTCAAGGTTACATCAGCTCTTGACTTTATCCAGGCTCTATGATGTACAATGTCACTGTAGCAGAGCACTTCCTCTTTGTTCTGAGAGAACTTGATTCATAATGAGCCCATCTAGAGTGTACTCAGATTGTGATAAAGAGCTTTACACAGAGGGTCCTATTTTAGAGAAACAGGTGTTTGCTTTGATTAGAGAAAAATTACATCATTCAAGGGAAAGGAGAAAAAAAAAGCAAAGGAAAAGGAAAGCAAAAATAGAAAAAAGTAGCAACCAGACACAAATACATTTGCACATATAAAGCTGTTCTAATGAAAGCCAAATTGATTTGACATTCAGTGGCAGTTTGAAGCCAAAAAAAGCAAAGCAGCCTACAAAAGGCCCAGCTCATTGTTTATGGAGTGTCACACTTCATCATCTGTGAGACCAATAGCAGTGATGGGAAGACCTTTAAAGCAGAGTTTGCACAGAATGGCTGTGTGGATACCACCGATGTCAGATGCAGTAGAATGATTGTGAGCTATTTCCTGAATTGAAATAATGTTTGTCAGACAAAGTAGATGCTCTCTACAAATTATATCTTTGAGAAAAGTATTTAGTATATTGTTTAGTATTTAGTATATTGTTAGAATTCTTGGTTGATTTATCCTAGACAGACACAGCCACAATATTTATCCTATGATAAATGATGATATCCTATGATCCTATGATGTATCATATATACTGATCATCAAACTGCCCTCAAGAAAAAAACACAGAAGAGAAAAAAATTACTTAATATGCAAAAGCAGCTTCCAGTGCACAAAAACTAATCTCTTTATGAAAAAGAACTTTGCACAAAATCATGTAAATTAATGTAGGCACCTTTCATAATATGTATTTTCATTGATTATTTTGCAAATGTTTTTACAAGCACAATTAAAAAAAAATAATTAAAGTAGTGGACCTCTGTTACAAGCAGACTGTAGAATATATTTCGTCCATCTCTGTTTTCAGTTAGAACACCTGGTAAGGAGTGACATGTTTATCAAATGTTGGTGAATGCCAGCATGAATTAAATAAGCCTTCAAAAAAATGTGAGATAGTATAGACTTGTACAGGAAAGGATATGTGTGGAAAGCAGTCTCTCTCATTCTGCCTTCTAGCTATGATCTCAATCTAGATATCACAATATTGATATTAAATTCTGATACTAATGTTTCTGTTTAGATTTCACTAGAAAATCTGTTTCTTTTTGGGCAAAAAATTCAGAAATGTTGTCCTCCTGAGCTGCAATTCTCTAATGACTCACTGAAGTACAAATAGACAGTAATCTAAAATTAGCAAGTCATTAATCACATTTCACATATAGGATCAGCTCAAAAGCACTATCAGGGTGACCAAATTTATAATGGATGGCACAAGTATAGACAAAAAAAATTATGAGAGAAAGACACATGTGGGTAGATCTACGTAAGTAAATGAAACATTTGCTTTCATACACATTGAAAACGAAAATCAGTTTAACTTTTTGGGGTGTGTGGTTATATGTGTGTGTGAACCTTCCATTCTGTTTTCTGTAAATGACTGAATCTGTGAGTTTATAAAGCATGACCATTCACCACAATAAATAGATCAGTAGGTCAAAATGTTAAAGTATTCTTAAAATTCAACATTATGTTTATATTCAGTATTGTACTCTGTGCCATATGAAGACAGTGTACATTGGTTATTAATTATGCATGCAGATATGATTCCTGCTGTGTTAGCTTTGCATTGTAAATCATATGATTTAGTTTTTTGTCATACTCAAAAAAATTATAAGCTGAACTGTAATAAATTACAAATTTCAAAATTTGCCCTGTGATAGTACCTAGAGATTCAAGGCTGTATCTATTCTAGCACTGTAGATTTCAGTTTGCAGAAGTGGGGCCACTCTGTGTCAAACACATACCTTAATAGTCACTCTTAAGTCCTCCACTGATGGCAACTAATTCTAATAAATTGTACACTATAATGCAGACAGCAGAAGAAGCCCTTTGACTAGTGGATTTCAGACTTTATTTCAGGCTGTTGGTGTTCTCATGGATAATTGTGTTGGTAAGTAAACAGGAAAACAGTTAGCGAAGACTGAAGAAATTCATTGCTACCAAATTTTGTTAAAACACTTAAAATGTTACCTTTCAGGATTCAGTGTCAGAATTATAACACCACAGAAGTGAATTTACATTTTCCTTAGAGCTATTGTTTCACACTGTCTGAAGATTCAGGCTATGTCTTTCACTGCTGAGAAATTATGTATTTTACATCAAGCAATGTAAACTTTTATAAATTAGTGAAAACAAGAGGATGAATTTCACTTTAATGTTGCTAATCAAGGTAAACCTCAGGCCCACATGTGCCATTATATTGACAAAATGTAGGGAGAAATCACATGATATTAACATGAAAATATATTATTTCCATGAGATCACTGTATTAGTTACCTGCTGTTCAGATTGGAATATTCTCTCCACAGTTCTACACTCACAAAATCTGAAAGCGCCTTCCATTTTAGTATTGCGTTTCCTTCAAAGTCTGTGAAAAGTAATAGCTTTTATTTGAAATCTTTCTGAAAAGGAGAGAACCAAATTAAATAGGCTCAGTGTATAGACTTATGCATGATATTAAAAATAAATATATTAAGAATATATTAAGAAATAAATTACAATGTATTGCTTATATTAGTTACAGACAAGATTTTTTTTTCACTTAAACACTCTCTTCTTTGTATGCTATATCAAGACCAAATAATCTTTGTGGAAAACATTCATAAGCTATCTTAGAGTGAAGAAGAGTGAATATTTTAAATTTCTAATCTGGTTATGAAAAATTTATATGACAAAAAAAATAACAGTGATAAAATAGTTTTTCCATGTTGATTTCTTCTACCAGACAATTTGTGCCATTAAACTGGAAAACTGTTCTCAAGTAGTAGATTTAGGAACTGCTTAGTTCATAAAGGACAACTGATTGGGATGCGTAATTGCCAGGTATGAAACAGCTGTTTCATCTAGCAAAAAAAACTGAGCAAGTCACTAATAGCTAAAGATAGACTAAGAAATAAAGATTTTAGTTTTAAATTGGTTTTCTGGCACTGAGGGTGATTAACTGCTGGAACAAATTAACTCAGCAATGTCAACTGTACACTGCCTGTATTATCTAAAACAGAAGTGGATTTTTTTCCCCCTGAAAAATCTATTTGACTAATCCAAAGCTGATACAAAATTTGTTGCCCGAGTTAAGATGTGGGAACTTCCCTTCTCTGATAACTCATGTTAAGTGTGTAACTTTGTATAGCACTTCCTTGCCGGTAGGGTTTGGATGGTTTAGATAGATGGTTCCCGAGTGGTGCCTGACACAAGTTACTTGGCTCAGGCAAAAAGATACTAGATATAATTTTGTGCTTGAGTTTTATGTAGTTCTAATAGTCAGGTTAACCTAGAAATTTCTGTAAAGTTTTTATTAGAACCTGTAGGATATATAAGTACACAGAAAGAACAGAATGATATCCCACAGGAGTGAAAATATTCCTCAAGTGGGAATTCCAGAAGTGGTCATTTAGATTTTTAGCCCCTTGACATAGTCAATCTTTTCTGCAGTATTCTAGCAAAAATAATGTTAACTACATTCTTTTTTCTTCCAGTGACCACAATCTGTTTACTTATATTCTATACAGCCGAGTCTGTCTGTACCATATTTTATTCCATTTATCTTGCTTAAGCCTGGTAAATTCACCCTGCTACTCCTTTCACAGCTCAGTAGAGTCACTGAGTGTTCTCTGGCACTGCTAAAAACATTTTGAAGAAGATTGGGATAAGCAGGTATACTGAAAGCCTCGCTGATGCAGGTAATATTTATGGCTGATGGGGAAAAAAAAGGCTGAAAATGGCATGGATGGAAAAAAAGATGGCATTAAAAAATAAAGGCAAGATTTATTCTTAGGTAACTAAGAGAATTGAAGCTGGGCCTGTAAACAAGGCAAGTTAAACACAGACACTAAGATAAGAACAAGCAGTTCAATAATAAAAAAAAAATTAAAGCAGGTGTGACTACACACTACAAGCTCTATTCCTTATAGACTGGCTTTTTTTTTAAGGAGAAAATTTTCTTTTGCTTAGGAATCAAGTAAGAAATTATTTGAAGAGTAAGAAAAGAAAGACGAGTTGTCCTGGGAAAAAAAACAAAATGCAAGTCTCTCTTCCTTGTTTTCCTTACCATTCTTATGCCACTCTCTTATTGAAGTGAGCTGTTTGGAAGTTTAAACACCTCCACGGACAGAAAACCTTCACTCACGCCACACCCTTCATTTTAAAACTGAGGTCCTTAACTAAGTCCAGGCTTAGTACTCCTTGAGCAGAACTATGGGAGGCTTCAAGTAGTATTCTATATGTCTTTAAGTCCACCAGCTCACTCAAAAAGTTCTAAGCAGTGATACCAGCTCTAATTGTGCAGCTGGAAATGACTGGAAATCAAACTGTGCTGTGGCAACTTGCAAAAGTTAAAAACGAGTTGAAAATTACTTCCTGGGAAGACACTTTGCACAAAGTTCACTTGACACCTGTTTCCAAGAGATCCACAGACACAACTCATGCCCGTCAGTTTCTTCAATGGAAATGCACGTACCTATACTGTAGCACATAGATCTTCTGTGCAGACTTTCACTAACAGAAAGTGGTTTGTGTAAGTATCTCCAAAACTATGGTTTTAACAGGATACCTTATGGTGTCTAACTGCAATGTAAGAACTGAATGCAGTTCAGTGTCTATTCTTGTAGATCAGAGGAGAAACCTAACTTATATGCTCTGAAAGATTTCATATTTATGGACATGTTGGAAGTTGGATGAATGTAGCTCCGAGTAAAAAAAGAAATGGGGAAAATCAAATATGACAATGGGGGAAAAATAATTTCACTTTAAAATTATTAATTACATGCCATCCTTTGAGTACTGCAGAATTTTTCTTGTTCTAAAAACAAGATTTATTTGGTCATCATCATGAGCATGACTTTTTGACCAAAAACGAAAAAAACCCCAAAAAACCAAACAAAACCAAAAACAATCCCCCCCCCAAAAAAAAATCAAAACAACCAAATAACCCAAAACCCCCCAAAACAAACAAATGAACAAACAAACAAACAAAAATAACAACAAACTAAATGAAGCAAGTTTTGGTGCTAAAAAATTAGACTAGCGTGATTTTATTCGACAACACTCTTCCCCAGCTTCTTTGCTCCATTGCTTTAATCCAGCCCCTGAAGTGGGAGGATATATATGTGGCAAGAGACGGGTTCAGTAAAAAGCTGTTTTCTTATGCAACTCTTATTTGATTGTAGAAATACACTAAACAACTAAAATAGAAAATAAAGCAGTTTTGCAGGGGGTATTGAATAAGCAAGCATATCCTTATTTTCCACATGCTGTGCAAAAGGAAATTGAATATTTTTTGGTCAACTGTGAAATACCATTTGTAAATGGTTCAATGGGATTTCTTTCCCTTCAAACTTACTCCTAGTTTGGTTTTGTCTATGAAAATAGATTTGATCAGGTAATCAGAGTGTAGAGGTAGTGGTTATTCAGCAGTATTCAGCAGGTTTAATTCACTTTTATACATCATTGCATTTTCACTCTTGGAAACTCATTAACATAGTCTCCTTATGGTCATTTCACAGTAACTGTTTCTGAATCTGGGTGTGCTGGCTAATAATTACCCTAAGCTATCTGAGCATACCCAAGTACATAGCCAATATACAGTTATTTCTTAATACTCAAACTCTTGATTGAAAGCCCTTTGAGTAGTCCAATACTACAAAATGTCAAGCTGTTTACCAAAAACAAAGACTCTGCTTCTCAGCCTCTGCAGTTGAAAATGTTGAAAATGCCAGTGTTTACTTAAAGGAGAAAAAGAACTCCTCTTCATCTATGCCTGATCCTGTGCCTGTTGGAGGGAATATTACCTCTAGTCATTGATCTCAATGGGGAATGAATTTGACTCTCTCATCTTTTTTATGCCTCTGTATTTCTGGAAAATATTACACAATAATACTTTCTGCAGATGAGATTCTGCTTTATTTCCGCATCTACTGATTTAGTTTAGGTTTCTCATCATCTTTTATACAGAGCCATGATGTCTGTGTATCTGAACATATGATTTAACTAGAAAAATAAGAGAGGAAACAAGAATTTTCCATTGGAAGTTCTGTAGGCCAAAACCTCCATGTTTGCTTTTTTTTTTTACCATAGCATCCAAGCTTCCCTGAGCTTAGGTGGCTATTTTGCAGCATTGTTGTGTCACGAGGTGGCTTATACTTAGACTTCCTCTTTTAAAGAGAATAGAATTTGAATTACATTACTATGGAAAGGGTCAAAGGCAAATTATGAAAGGCAAATTATGAAAGGCAGGACTTTTCTCCTGTTCCTCCCTAGCAGATGAATTTTAAAATGCCAGTAACTTTAATAATCAGTTACAGAGTATTAAACTATATGGGGTTTTAGAATTTGCAGAAGAGATAAAAAATTCTGAATGGGAATGCAAGAAAACACAAGAAAGCCTATTACACTGCAGGGGGAAAAAATTCCAAGTTTAATATTTTACAGAATACACAGAAATAACATTTGAATAATCATTAAATAATACTGTGAAAGTCTACTGTGCAAACAAGGAATTTCTCAGGGTTGTGTATGTGTGTGCTATTTAATTGTTTTGGATTTTTGGTTGAGATTTCTTTTCAAAAAGAATGATGTGCTCTAAAAAGAGGACAAGCTTAGTTCAGTTATAGCTTTCATATAATTACTACAAACTAATGCAAATTAGACTGTAGGTCTGCTCAATGTACATTTCTGTGCTTGCCAAATTATGTTTGGCAGTGTGGTCAAGCAATAACAGATGCACACTGTGCCTAGTTTTCTCGGGCTGTTCAATAATTAGGAGGGCCATGTATTATAATAAACCACATCCCCTTGGCTGAGATTTGGATGCAAATTGCACACTAATTCACTTCCAAGTTTTTGGAAGCATACCAAAAGACATGAAAATTAGGGAAATATACTATTTACTTCACGAAATGTGTTTAAAACTAAATAAAGCTCATTTGTAAGCAGTGTTCATCTATTCCATCCTTGTAAAAAAATTAACAATGAGTTCCCTTTCCTTCACACTGTTTAGTTCAGCAGCTAATGTGACACCTCTGCAATGTTCATGGCATCTCTATTATTCTTGCACTGAGAGAGTACAATATAAAAGACAGTTACTCTGCTTTGTATTTCTCAAAGGTATTGCTGAGGTTGAGTGGATAATATCAGTTCAATGAAAGACTTGAATCACACTGCAATCCAAATTCTTAGCAATCAGTTGAATTGTAACGGAACCCTGTTTATAGCAGAAAATTTGTCTTTTAAGAAGACTGAAGATTCTTTACCCTTAGCTTTTATACAAAGGTTGAATGGAGAGATTTAATTACAAAAACAATACTTAATTAGGGAAATTCTAGGAAATCCAGCAATGTAATGTAGTTAGATGTAACTACATCAGTCTCTAAATTATGAAGAAATGGAAAATTAAAACAATTTAAATTATTGCTACATATATTGGAACGTAGTTATGTTTTCCTGGAAATCTTTTAACAGTGAGCTGTCTTGCAGTAACAGTTAACACACTTTAACAGAGAAATATAATGCAACCTAAAAGTGATGTAATAGGAGATATATCTCCTCTGTTTATTGTATACTAATGTAACATTGTAATGTGATTGCACCAAAGAGGCATAAGACTCTTATCTCTATATGCTCTAGACAAATACAGAAAAATAGCAGATATCAGAACCCTCTCCTGAAGTACTATTTATTTTTTTTAAGAAGAGGTATCATGGAACATAATTTTGTACATATGACAAGTATTTTAAATTTTTCAGTGATGTTAAAACAGTTCTTTGCAAGAAAACAATAAGGCAAAACATTGCTTTCCAGAAATACAAAAACTACTTTCATTATATTCTGTACTGACACTACAGTTTTCGTGACTACATTGTGGTTTTGACATGTGTGACCTAATTGTAAACTAATTCACATGGAAATCAGCAAAAATCTCTATAGTAAAGCAGAAGTCAGTAAATTACTGAAGACTTAACTATTAAAAATTTGATAATACAAAAATACAGGCATAATACAGGAGGCAAGTGTCCTACAATTGGTTTAGGAGGAAAAATCAATGCTGTGACAGGTTATGTACCTCAGGTTTACTGTTTTATAGTAGGTGTTTTTCAGGTGTTTCTTGGTTGTTTGTCCTATTTAGCAGTTGTTGATATCACAGCAATATAATCATAGACTAACAGAGCAGCAACAAAATTCTTGTTTCCAGCATGATGAACACAGAGTTAACTACATAAAACAGTTTTTGCAAAAGTATTGCTCACTCTGTATGTTGAATTTGAAAACAGGATAAAGACTAAATGTGATAAAGCAGCTGAAATTGTAAATTCATTTGCATCATTTAAATTAAGGAAGTATGAAGAGCTTTAGGTGAATTCTGCAAAAAAGTCTGGTTAGACAACTGAGCAGCAGATAAGCCTCAACACAGATAAGCCCCCCCTAAAAACACATTAGTGGGAACGGTCTAAAGTATTTATACATAATGATGTCTTCTGAATTAGTTGTAACCTCTCAGGGAAAAAGGGATCCAGGCATTACTGTAGACAGCTCAATGAAGAGACTTGTTCAGTGGTGATTAAAAAAGCAAATAAGATGTTAAATTGTGTTAAGAAGGGAATAGAGAATAGAAAAGAGAAGATTACAATTGCATTATATAAATCGATGGCACATTGATTACTGTATTCAGTTAGACATCTTATTTTAAAAAGACACAAATGAGAAGGTGAAATGAAGTACAATGAAAATGACAAAGGTGTTACTTTCAAAGTCACTAAATCATGTCAGCCTCTCCAGAAGCAGAAGAGACTAAGTGGAAAATGTTAATCCAAATTTGATACAACCACCCCAAGAAAGCTAATCCTTTTTCTAACACTTATCAGATGCAAACCATCTCATTTTTTAACATTTATGAGAGAGTGCTTCAGCATGCTGCCAGTATCAGATTTAGGAAAATACAGTGATGGTGTAGAGCCATTTTTGGACTCCAGTCATTCTGTTGTGTGTATATTCATTATAGATGCAAAGTAAGTGTAAATCCAACTCATCACTTGAGAAATAATGTAATTTTCATTTCTTTATTGAAAATCTTTCTCTGGAATTAGTCTTTTCACGTAAACTTTTGGGTATGCCTAGCTTGTCACATTTTCTTGCAAAGGGGCATTAGGGTTGGAGCCTGATACCTTGGGGTCTTGAGGGTGGGAGGAATTATTAGTCCTTTTTTAAGGTTTTTGCTATTATTTTTACAGAAACAAATTAACAAAGGTCAGTTAGGCTTTATTAACAATTACTTTATTTCTGAGGAGTAATGAGGATCATCACTTGCTTGAACTGTTAAAGACAACAGGACATATATGTAGTAGCTTCCTAGACTTGGAGAAGACATCTGAAAACATCAAGTTTGTGCATATCTCTGTCTGGTAAAACAATATGTGTGCATGTTAAACATTGAAAATAGTCCAAGAGCTGCCATTAATTTGAATTGATCTGAAATCATTATCTGGAACTGCCAGGGAACTGAAAAATGAGTTATTTCTGCAACACTTGTCTGAGATACTCTATATCTTTTGAGGTAAGTACAAGAATGTCATTGTCATCACTGCTGCTAACTTCAATGGTACATTAATCCATTAAAAATTAAAGAAATAACTCCAAAATTACTTTGGTAATACACCCATATCCAGCTATGCTCCTTAATGCTTGTGTTCATGTGAAACAACAACACACAAAGTCTCTCTGGAGTGCTATTCAGTCGAAAAATTCTCCTAAGAACTTTAAAGGAACTTACCTCAAGTTGTGTAAACACATGTAATGAGAAATATCTGAAAAAGTTCAGAAAAGGGGCAGACCAAACACATTGTCAATTGTCTTGGTCTTGCCAACTATGTTCCTTCAGCAGCTGACAGCTTTTGTGAATTTTTTCAGTCTATTTTACTACAGGCAATAGAACTGTACTGGCATATACTGCGTATCTATTAGGTGGCTTCCTGCCCTTAAAGTTCAATGATCCCTGCAGATTCCTAAGAGTCATTACTCCTACATTCTTTTTCAGAGTGTTCCTAGAATAACATCACCTCTACTGAAGTGAAGTGAAAGACAAGTTAAATAAATTAATTTTTGTACATTTGATCTATAGTATGATGTTGTCACCATTATATTGATCATTATGACTTTTTATTTTCCGATCAGTGTCTCCTTCAATAGCTCTGGGAAGTTATACAGAATTGAAACTGGACAATAATTTTTAATGGGTTGACCATAAGAAATCTTTTCAAAATTCATAGCATTCAAATTTTTCAGACAGAAGGGGATATTTATTTTCAAGCATTTTCTGTTGAAAACTGTTGAAAATAACCCATTTTCCAATTAGTCCAGTGAAAATAAAATATGCAGATATGTTATTATTATTATTATTATTATTAATAATAATAATAATAAGTCTTCTTACTTTCCAGTTAATTTCATTTAAAACTAGAATTCTAATTTGCAAAGGTAGGTAGCTGAGTTACCAAAATACCTCCAGAGATGTGACAATACATCTCAGTCAAATCAAGGTTAAAAATCTGTTTTATGCTGCAGAATAATATTTTGTGAAAAACATCTGTAAATTACTCTGTTTTCATCAGTCATTTTGAAATTATTTTCTGAAATACTTTGGAAAGCTCAGTATTGTTATTTGCTAATATGGTGTAGAACATGCTTTGTTCAAACCTAGGAATGCTCTAAGAATCATATAATGGCTAAGGATAAATTGTTCTCTTCCAATACTTGATGTCAGCAGTGTGATCTCCTTCAGCTCAGAAAAAAAGATCGATTCTACCCATTTCTGCCATACACTTGGTTAATATTGCAGCAAATAATCTACCTGGGATGGGATGGGATGCGATAGAAAAAAAGACGGTACTTCACTCCTACCTAAGTGTTATTTCACATTTCCTTTGTGAAAAAGACTACTTTCAGGAGCAGTTTTAGGGTAATGAATATTATTGTCCTAGATCATCTCCTTGAAACATAAACATCAACCCCCAGAGACTTAGGAGAGATGTGTCTTTTCAGTATTTCTCACAAGCTATTTTCAGTGACTTTTGGTCTATATTATATTTTCATAGATCCCATTATCATCTTTCTCTCCCCACAGACTTCCTGCGAGGAAGTGAATCACCTGCAACAACTGCAATTCCAATAAGTGGCTGGTTTGGTGCTGCAACAACCAGCCAATGCTTTGATGCCCGAAAGCGTTATGCAGTAAAGTTTTTTATCCTCAGGATTTTGACAACCTTTGCAATTTTCAAGAAGTGGGATAAAACTATCTTTGAAGTGCTTACAAAAGCTGGGTACACTTTTGTTAACTGAGTTGCATTTTGGCATTGTTCCAAGTGCACGGCAGACTCACTGAAAATATATTGCATCATAAAATAGACTATGTAACAGAGTCTTAGCTTGGAATGTACCTGAGAACATGAGGTCAGACTGTGATTATTATCTCATTAAGATTAAAAAAATCCAAACAACTAAAAACCCCAACCTAGCAGAGGGTTAATTTAAAACTAAGAAGAATCTACTTCAGGCACTAATGTTTTTTAAACCTTCCTTTATAAATTTTGCTTATCAAGGAGTGCCCTTCTGGTATATCAACTGAGCCAAGACTGAGTTCTCAAATACTATGATGGCTTCTGTTAATTAGATAGTTTATCTGTGATGAGTTGTTGACACTGAGATGATTTGTGTTAAATAATTTTAAAATATTCTGTGGGGCACTAACTTAGATGCATTGTTTGTTCATATTCCAGGCCTCGGCTTCAATCTTTTTTACAGTCTTCGACAGAAATGAAGTTGATGCTGCAGCATACTTCTGTAAGTCAGAACAAGTAACATTGCAAAGATATTTTTGATTAACTGGAATTCTCTGCAATTTTTATTTCTTTTTCTACAATGAGCTCTAGTTTAACACCATAACATGTAAAGAGTATTTTTGTAATTTTTAAATACATGAAGTTTTGCTAGTTTATAATTTCTTAAATATTTATTTTTAATGTTTTCCCTCTCATAAATCCATCTCTAGTCTCCTGATTAGGGGTAAAATGCAGGAAAGGCTGGCAGAACATGGAACTTCTTTCTACGATGGTGCTATAGTTTTCTAAATGTTCTATATTTTTATAAACTTTACTTTCATGGGAATGATGAATAAGCTGAATTTTAATTGCAAATTAATCTATTTATCACAAAAGTCCATGCAATGTGCTTCAGTGATACTTACTAAATATTACACTGCTTGAAATGAAAAAAAAAAAAATGAAGCCTGCGTACAGATGAATCAAAGGTAAATGCTTACAGGTGGCAAGCTACTCTGGCACCATAATAATAGCAGAACATCCTTATTTGTTCTTGTTCTTCTACTTCATAAATTATCTCTCACTGCCTATCTTTCTCCTCATACCTTGCAACCTTCCCATTTTTCTCTATTCTTTCCTTCCTATTTCCCCTTTCAGCAAAAATTATACCCTTCTTTCTGACTGTTTTTATCCACTTTTCTCTTGTTTGCCTTCACTCTCTAGTCTATAAAGCCCCAAATGCTCCCTTTTCCTTCTCAACGCCCCATCCTTCCTGAGTGGGAGTGCTGCCCATGCCGCGATAACACCTCAGACTCTGTTGTGATCTCCATTCTGCATTTGCACATGGATACAGTCCCCTAATTGAGAGACTTTTTTTTTTTTATTAAAAGCATTAGACATTTATATGTAGGAATAACACTTGCAGAGACATTCTCTAGGTTAAAAGTTAAAAGGGATGTCAATCATCATACTTCAGAACATAAACAGATTGCCAGCGTGGGTTGAAAAGGAATTTTCCCCACATAAAATCATAGAAGTTTGCAATAGAAAAGAACTAATAGGTCAACTAATCTACCTACCTGCCAATTCAAACTTTTCCCCCAACATGTATTTTGCTGCTCCTTTGGCCTCTCAAAAATCTCAAGCAATTGGACTGTTAATGTTTTCCTGTAGAGAGCATACAGTTGTTTAGTGCAACTAGTTTGCTGTCCAGAATTTTTCAGGTAGACAGTCTAAACTTTCTCTCATTACCTTCATCCCACCAATCTTCATGGTACTCCCATCTACAATATCAAATAACCTTTCTCTCCTGACTTTTTCTTTACACTTTTCCATTATATATGTATTGGTGCCATGGCCTGTTTGATGGTTCCTACCCAATCTATGACATGCTTTTAGCTAAATGAACAATTCTTTTCAGTATGACTTCTGCTTAAAAAATCATACTCCTGTAACTACAGTGCACATGAGAAGAACCACTTACACAATGACTGCAGGCAAACTAGAGCTTCTGAATATATAAACAAACACACATGCATAGATTTGTCAACGAGCATACCAACACTACATGTGGTAATGCAAAATGAACATGCAACTAACTGCAATTTCTTGTAAGACAGCTCTTTCAGCTGCATGAACTGTTCTGTGGTACTCTTTTCTGTCCTGGAATTCTTTGTTCAGGAAGGAATATAGCTTTCCAAATAAAGTATCTATCTCTTCAATGGTTAGGAAAACATAAATGTTCGGGGATTCAGAAACAATGAAGAATTGTCAATAAAATTTAAAAATACAGAGAAAAGCTTTAGAGCTGGACAGGTTAAGCAGGTAAAAGAGCGCTGTCCCTTTCTGAGCCACTTATAAATCATCCCACAGATGATTCAGTCAAAATCAAACCAGAATTCTCCACCATGTTTTAAAATCCTCATATCCTAGCCTATAAACAACAGTAAGAAGAAAATTCACAGGTAACCCAAACAGGCAGAGGAATACTTTGCCTGGGTCTTAAAAGAGACACACTCTTGCAGATGTGACAGAGGATAGGGTGAGAAAACACCACATTGCTGCTCAAATGTACAATGTGAATTTTCTGTTACTTGTGGGATTAGTAACATGCCAGAAGAACGAATAGGAAGGCATAACTCTTCATGTACTTGTATTGTTATAGCATTTAGGAGTCAGAAAACCAACAGAATGTCCACTTCTGCCACAAACGGCTTTCAACAACTATATCCAGTTTCTGTTTTCCAAGACAAGCTGTCCACTCTTTGAAACCTCATAATTTTTCCAGAGCTATGGTTTTTGCATACCTAAGGCTTTACTATGGAGATATTCTGAAAGTCTTGAGGCCAAACTCTAAGCAGGTGCTATCAGATGAAAGTGGCTAGTGACCTTTGCTGCACTGCCTAGCCCTCGAGATACTTTCAAACTTCATTGACCTAAGGACATCAGAGATCTAGGTTGTTCACATAGCAAACACAGATCTCAGTGGTCCTCCGGTAAAATAATGTTGAAAAGTACAATATAGATCATTCAGGTTTAGGTCAATTTCTATTAAAATTCTAACAAGCAACCAGACAACATACTTAATATGCAGGTGATGAAATGGTTACTATAAAGGTTCTATAAAGTATCCTAACTAGATACATTTCTGTAACTCTGTTTTTATATTTCTTTACATCTTTTGTAGATTAGTGTAAACAAAATTAATTAATCATGAAAAGCAACTCCTACAGAGTAGAAGCAGGATTTTAGCTTCCAAAGAAACTTCCCTGCCAGACCTGAAAAATCTTATTCATTGTCAAGCAGTGTCACTCTTCTTAGCCAGCCTTTGATACTATGAGGTGCAGCAACCAAGAACTGCAGCAGTCTGCCTGCTTTTTGACATGGATACAGGATTGAAATATACTGGGCTATTTGCACCATCTGGTACATGCATTTCAGTTGAATGAAAGCAGATGAACTCCTGGGCACTTTGGTGATGAAACACCGGGAGAAAAAGAAACAAAACCCAAGAGATGTAAACATGTTAGTGAGGAAAAGAAGCTGAATTGTTCCCATTTCTGGACTACAGAAGGTCATCTTCTAGGTGTCCTCACACTTGACATGGGACTACACGTTTGACTCCTTGAATGCTTGGAGTGGGAGTGCGTTAGATTAAGCACTCTTCTAATGATCCATTTTAGTTTTGAAATCTAGGGATCTATAAATATGTATATATCAGCGTTGCTGTGACTATGATTTGCAGCTGTCAATCAGTTTGCTTTTTATGGTTGCAAAATTTCATTTCAGTAGGGTTTTTTGTGTAGTCTTCTGAAAAGAATAAAAGTCTACTCCACATCTCCACATTTTAGACAGAAGAGTAATGCATGATTAACAGTATGCTGAGAGGTGTCACATTCACATTAACACTGATGTGTGAACCAGTGGTCAAATGGCAGATTACATGTCTGTCACAACACATCAGGGCAGTGTTCCAGTCTGCCAGCTTTACCCTGCCCAGCTTCTTCAAACAAAGAGTTCTTCTGAAAAATGTAGCACAAAAAAGAATGTTGAGCCTTTGGGGGAAAAAGAAGTCTGTCTCACGGTCAAGCTTTTTGAAGACTTAGTAGCATCAAATGGCAGCAGGGGTTACTCACAGTCACATAACCTTGCAGGTTCACGGATCTCTATAGCACAAATGGTGCATATGTGTCCTTATCAAAGATTTTCTGCATGATAACTGTATTACTGAAAAAGTACTACGGCTGGCATATTTCAATTTCGAGAAAGGATGCCAATTCTATCAAGGCTAGAAAAACTCTGACCCAGTTCCAAGAGAAAAAGCAAGTTTTTGGAATATCATTTGAAGCAAGAAGTTCCAGTTCATTGAAAATGTAATGAAAAGTGCCCTTCTCCTTTTGTCTTAAGGACAGAGTTTTATTTTTGAGTGAATAATTAACTAGCTCCTTGACTTCTTATAGAGCAAATAGTCACACCTGGAACTGAAGTGACTTTTAGAGGGTAATGATGTCTGAAGCAAAAACATATAATGAAGTGGAACACATTTTTAATCCCTTAGGATGTTTACATATATTAAAAGCAAAATTTTAGACAATTTTATTATGGTTTGCCAACCCCAAAATTCTATCCCAGGGTTTAAAAATGTTTTCCATGGGGTTGTGAATATCGTGCTCACTTGGTCCTCTTACATGCTTTAAGTCTCAAAAGATCTGCTGAATTTTCCTGGAAGAAAAACTGCCATTCCAGCAGTACTCTCCCTGAAATGAAAGCAGAAATTGGAAGATTTAAAGGCTAGCATGCTTAAAAAACTTAACATAAAAGTTAAGTCCTGTTTTCAAGAACAGCCAGGTTACATGGATCTCTCCAATGTAAAAAAAAATGTCTGATGAAGAACAGTATCTAAATATTATACTAGTAAGTAGTTGGCATAGGAAACAGTATTTCGACTTAGCCCAAAATGAATAGTTGACTATTGTCTTGGCTCATATCTTAAACGTTAATATGTGTTTACTATATATAATGGACGTGACAATAACCTTTTACAACATTTAAAATATTGACTTAATAAAAATCACTCCTGATTTACACAAAAACATGAACTGGAAGATAGAATGTATATGTATATGTATATGTATATGTATATGTATATGTATATGATGTATATGTATATATTGTGCATTCTTCATATGCTATGTATGCTTTGCATAATCTCTTTATATAATAATATAGAAGAAATATTCCCCATTTCATAAATTATTGCACATTAATGCACAGAAATATGCTATTTCTTACATGAAAAATTATTTGGATTTTTACACTGATTTTGTATGCATTTGTACACATTTCCAGACAAGTTATCACCGAATTCTGTCCTTTGAATGATCATACAGCTTTTACTAAAATCCTCTTCTCTACTCCCAATTTATAATATTGAAAATACCTAGACAGTTGCCAAGATCTATAAATTTATACAGTACATACACATTTCTTTTAAAACTAGTATATTACAGCTATAAGAAGGAATTTTTCTAATTTTCCCCTTTTTAGCCCTCTGCTTTGTTAGTGAAATTAAGTTTAACAACATTCAGATGAGCCACAATTCAGTTTGTCAGGCTTGGCTTCCTTTCATTGTGTTTTTTCTTCCTGATACTCTGAACCTGCTGCTACTCTCATACGATTTAACATTTATTTCTGTACAAGTTTTCTTCTAATTTCTGTACATGTTTGCTTCCCATTTCTGTATGAATGGCTTCTATGTCTTGAGGAATAGAAATGTTATTTTCCGTGGCTTGAATTTCAACTTCTCAGGAAAAACACAGGAACAGCATGTTACAAGGAGGAAGAGTACCAAGAGGGTCTAAATTGCAACTTTACCTGTCATCTTTTGAATTCACTTAAATCCTGTAAACAATTATTCTTAAACAAAGGTCTCACTTATGTTACAGCACTATACATTAAAACCAACTAGAGTTGCGCAGCACAGCATGGTGTTATAAATGATACAGCTGTAGAACATTTCATGTACAGAAAGTAGACGAAAAACTGTTATCAACATAATTGATATTCAATGATATACACTGAATTTATTCTCTTATTCAATTACAGACAAACTTAATGAAATGTTTTTTAAGTTCTCATATATGCACTCTTGAGAAATGTAGAAGTGTTAGAAAATTGTCTAATATTACTCTAGAGGGAAGAAAAAAGGTATCTGTATGAAAAAAAAATTCTCCACTCCAATAGAAGAAGGTTTAAGAAGTACAGTGGAAAAATGTAAATTGTCCCAAAAGAAAGAAAACCAGAGCTGATACGATGGAGTTTTCTACCATGAATAACTTCATTAATGATAGGAATGAAATAGTACTCACAAGTGGAGTTCTCATAAGAATTAATTATGGTCAGCTCTGTTTGCTTTAAGTTTCAAGATTCATGGTAAGAATAATGCTCTTAAAATTGCAGTTAGGCATCTAAATAAAGAAATAACATTTTATTCTGTAATGTTCACAAAATCTTTAAAGAACTGATGTCTGTAAATGTCTAGAGCTTCTCAGCATATGCATTTTCTACCAGTAATATTCTTGTAATGTCATTAGATACATGCTGAACAACCCATACTTTCAAAATACCATGAGAAGTATCAACTAACATTTAAAGCCCAGCATAATTCAGAGATTAATTTCACAGCCCTGTGTCTGGGTCCTGAAAGTATTGCCTATACTTAGCTGTCAATTAGAGACTGAATTGATTTAAATTATGCCTGTTGGAGGTTTGTTTTTACTTCCGCAGTTAATTTCAAAAATTAGCTACACACATGTTATTATTATAATATAATGAGTCATCTGTTAATTATTTTTGACATCTATGATAATAAAAATATACAAATGTTCCAGTTATTAATAGAATTGGCCTATCTTTATGCAACTCAAATTGCCATGATTGTTGGGCAAATTGGCACCAACTCACTCTTTCGTCTTTGAAATGATGCAGTATATTTATATCTAAGTTCTGTGAAGATGTACAACCTATAACTCTGTCTTTACATAACTGAAGATAACCAGGGTTTAACTCACCTTATTTTAAAGTCTTTCACCAAAATACATGACTACACACACTATCAAAAATAATCTTCAACCAACCACATGCTGTGCAAGGGTACCAGTGAAATACTTCATAAACAGACAGAATGCAAACATGCACAAACACACTAACCACTAATGCCATAAACAACTTCAAGCACAGTACAAACAAAATGCATGCCAAGAAACCTGCTTGAAAATGTGTATTATACACAAAAATACACTTTCAATTTCTGAATGATATTTGACTACTTATTGCATAATAAACAAAATTATGCAAAGCCCACAATGGCCCTTGAATTAAACTTCTGCCAAGTTCCAGAGACTGTTTGTTATTCATTGTTCCTGGATGGATATATGTTATTCATAATAAGAGTACCTCTTCTTTTTCTCATGCATGTTACCTAATAAAAATAGGCAATCTATACACATTATGTGCATATCATATTTAAAAACCCCAGCAATTATTGGGGTAGAATTTGGGTAATCAGCAAACATAATCTAAATCACGAAACTAATTTACAGCTGATAAAAATCCACATATTTCAACACCACTTTGAATCTGTAGGTAAATTCACTTATATAGAGAATTTAAATATGGGTTTCTTCCTTATTGGACTGATTACAGTGCAATCATGCCAAAACTATCTAAAGCATCACAATGGCATCACAAAGTGCCCAACATGGCAAGGGGCTTCCACGTGAAACCATAAGCCCACATCTGGCAGGCAGACCAGCTGCAGAAAAATCTGAATTGGACTTATGTTACTTAAAAGAAAAAAAAAAAAAAAAGAAAAAAAAAAAAAAAAAGAAGGTTGCAATTAAGCAGGAAATACAGAGAAAAAAGTCAGAGCCCAGAACCCATCACTCAGGAGTTGGGGATCAGTTCAGTCTGTGTGCTGGAATTTAGTCTGAGGTTCCTCCCCTCCCATTTGTTCCAGGGGAGATTATGAGTTAGGACCAATTTTACACCCAGTTTAAGATAGAAGTGACGGAAGATAAAATTTAATGAAAATTACTCCCACATTCTTCCTCTATATTTTTATTACTGATATGAAAAAAGCAACAGTGTTGTGGCAGGCTGTGCTGCATGTTTGCTGAACGGCCAAACTACCATGCAACTACCAACTATAGTATTAAGGCAAAATCCATCCACTCTTAAAATGCATAGCCAAGCACAGAACATCCAGGGTAGAGTTCATTGAGAACCAAAAGTGAAGAGAGTGAGCTGAGTGGTAAGAGGTGATGAAGGGACAAGGTAAGTCCAAGCACAAATGTGACCACTGGTTTGCAGGCTAATCAATGGCTACAAAGATATACTGAGGTAAATCTTTCAGGGCATGTTTAAGCTGCCACTCCAATGCAAGGTTTAAGAAGCACAATGAAAAAAAATGTAAATGGTCTCAAAGCAAGCTAGAGTTAGAAAATAAAGAAATACTTCTTTATTTTTAGGACTTATTTCTTTTGAAACTCAATAAACACTAAGTAAAGACCTTTCCTGAATTTTCATTAAAAATTTATTTCATGCCAAAAATACGTTTCTGAATACTCCTCAGGATTAGGAAGCGCATCAGGAGAAGGTGACAAAAGAAGCTAACCTTGATATTTTAGAATTTAGGGAAAAACACACACCCAAAAATTTAATCAGGTGGGCATGTAAAAAAGTGGAAATTCCTAATGTTTTTTTACAGAATTTTCCCTAAATCAAAATTAACTAACAAGATAGTACATTTTTATCTTTTCTTAACCCTTCAGAACTTGCCTATACCCAGCTTTAAACCTTCTCTATAATCTGTGCACCGGTATCATCCAGGTGTCTTTTACCTGGTGACTGCCTCTGAAGAATACTGATTAAGATGAATTCAGCAGACTAAAGATCAGTTTGGGATAATCAACAGCACTGTATTTTTTTTTTTCAAATTGAAATGTGATCATTTGGTACTTAGTACAAAGTGAAACACCATACTTTTTTAAGTTTAAAAAGGACTTTATCCCCTTGGTAATAGAATTCTGGCACACAATTTTTTGGTGTCTTTTTTCTTCCTCAGACATAAGGAAGTTGCTAGAGATATGGTTATTACATTCTCTGGTTTTCTTAAGTGGTTAGTTACTTGCCGAAATTCTTCTGTAGCAAAAATCCTCTCTTGTTGCAGTGAGATAACTTTGGTTTAAATTAAAAAAAAAAAAAGAAAGTTAAGTAAGTTTGGCATGGGTGAGTATTATTTTCCTGAAACCATACTTGATTTGGAAAGTTTTGGCTATGGTGGTGCAAATCCCTTGACACAGCTTTAGACTTTAGGTCAGTAGGGAATAGAACTAAGACTCAGTGATTAAAGATGTCAGGTGACTTGACATCTCCAGAGGTCGGCGACAGAAAAGTCAGGGCCAGAAGCCTTTAAACCCATATACCTGTCTGTGTGCTTATTAATATCATCAGTAGTGGCAAATGTAGTATAAAGTTTAAAAAATAATGCTCTATTTTTTTAAACTGGATTTATAAAGTCCAAATGTTTACTTAGAAATCAAACATTTTGGTACTGGGGCCTCTAGGATATGTTGGCAGTGGAAAAACTAACCTACACCAGATGGCAGAGGTTAAAGAAATACTATAAAATATGGCTTCTATTCATACGGTTCTCAGACAAACAGAACCCCAAGCAGAAAAAAACTGTGAAAGTGGAAAACCTTTTCATTTGCTTACATTTCTCTTTGCTACTCAGCAAACCTGAGAGGTATTGTATCATCACGTATCAAGGAAGTAATACGCCAGATTGTTGTAACAGGTGGAATATGTTTGTTTGTAACACGGTGAATCTGAAATAAAGAAAGGACTAAAGTTACTAAAGGTTTTTACAAAAACATTTACAAAATGTAAGTACCTCAGTTTTGTACCTTCAAAGCTTACTGCCAAAGTCACAATTTGAGACAATGGCTTCATTTTGTACACACACTATAAAAATTACACTCAAATTTTCACAGATTCAGTTAATTTGGCTAGATGAACATATAAGCTAAGGAGATAAGTCTACATTAGCATTTTTAATTAAACATTTCACAAGACAGAGAATTTTTAATCTATATTTTATCCTATGTTACCTAAACAATATAATCCTGAACTTCATACTTTTTTTGTTTCTAAAGCTTCTTAAAATCACAACTGTTTTGTGATTTCAATGTATTTACATAGCATTTCATGAGTCTATCATATTTATATAATAAATGCAGTCTTATAATAGACATACTTCTTGTACGATTTTTGTCAGTTCAAAAAATCCACTGTGAACCCAAATCTGTAAAGCAAAATGTGTGATATAACCCATTTTCTTATTACATATGTAGTCATACGATGTTTTTTAAAAAAGAGAGAAAAAAAATGATGTGAACTTGGGCACAATGGACCATGCTGTCAAAAATATTCAGTTGTCAAAAATGCAGATGGCATAAAAACACAGAAACAGATCAGTTATTGGAGGGGGGGGGGGGGTAATAGAAACGATTGCGTTGATTTTTAAAATTGATTATGTGCCTAAATATGTGGGTGGGTATCCAGTAAGGTCTTCAAGGATACCTAAATGCTTTTTTAAAAAATCACATTTATGTGAATAGTTAGGTAATTAATACCTTCAGAGATAAGGTTCAATATCCAAGAAAGAAATAAATGTTCTCCCATATAAACAGTGGTCAAAAAAGAAAAGAACAAGATGTCTGAAGAGGGAAAAGCTCCCTGATGACTTGTCCTTTTCTCTTAAAAAGAGAAATAAAAGAATAAAAAAATAAAATAGAGCAGAAGCAAATGGAAAGGTCTGCACAATGAAAACAACTATTGAGCAGATCTTGGGAATGATCAGTGAAGATTTGATTTTCGGTGTCTGAATTACAAGCCCTTACTAATGAAGCAGCACTACCAAGGGCATTCAAAAGGACAATTAAGGTCCCTAAAAAGCTACCTGGCCAACCTCAAAGAGCTCAGCTGGAGGCAGGCTCTGCCTTTTCCTTCCTGAGCCATTCCCCTGAGAAAGAGAGAAATCTTGAAATACAGAACATACTTACAACTACTGTGACTGTTCCCTCCTTCTGCCCACCCTATTTCTGCCCCTTTTGCCTGTAAGACTAGTGGCATTTTGGTGTGAATACAAAGCCTCTTTGCGATGGATATAGAGTCAAGTGTTCATAATAAACTCATCTCTTATTGCTAGGCAACACTGAGCAATGTGAATTTGTCACTTCTGTTTGGTGCAACTTTCAATTTCACCTCCAACTGTAACAATATAGCCTGCTATATTTTAGATGCCACTGTGGTTGGATGCCATCCCAAGAAAGATGTGAACTGCTACTGACAGGGAGTGAATGACTGGCAATGGGCATAAGCAGTTTTTTGATTCTTAAGCCTTGACATACAATTAATTGCTAGATTTATTCTTCTAAGAAACTCATACTTCATGATTCCTATTTACTGGCTGCCTTTTAGAAAAGGCAAATGAAACAAACAAATTTCCAGTGAGGGAAAGTTTTGTTTGCCTGTTTAGCTTTTTTTTCATGTGGTATTTGTTCTGTTCATATTTTTCTGCTTTGACTGTCTTTTTGAGGGGTGTCTATAAGCAAAATTCAAATCTTAAGTACCCTCAATCAAGGAATTAACATTGTTTCTACAGCATATCTAATTATTTGTATGAATCAATGTATTTCTTACTGCAGAATAGCCCTTGCATCTAATACCACCCGTGGTCAAGGAGCTCAGATTATTGCAGAATGAATACTATAGTCACAATTTTTTCAATCTGAAACCAAACTCCCCATCCAATACAAAATAAGAATAATTCTATTACATGCTATCTAGGTTTCTTTTTTTATTATTATTACAGGACTGATAATTTTGTTTTTAAAACCTTGGTGTGATTGTCTAATCTGGCTATGAGGTCTCAGCTCTCTGATCTTTAAAGAATTAGGTCTGTTTGAAGGTCAAAAAAGGGAGAACTGAACACTAATATTGCTTCACCACTTTTGTCAAAGACATAGCTAGAAAAAAGGACAAATTTATACTTCAAAGAAAATACATGTCTTCTAAAAAATCACCATCAACAGTCATTTCTCTAAATGTTTAGAAACATTTCACAACTACATTAACTACAAAAATATGCCAAACAACTGAGAATCTTGGTAATATTTTAGTCTTTGCATATTTTCACTGACTCACTGAAAACAAAAGGAGTTTCTGTAACTGTATGAATGAACCATGGCATGTGCATGTTCTTTTAAGAAAGGCCAAGGGTGCAGTTCTATTTTCTTAGCTCTGCTTTCATATTTATGTGTCTCATTTCCAGCTCATTGCTGATGCCTTAGTTGCACTATCCATCAACACTTTTATCCTCCTTGTTCCTCAAAAAGAACATAAAATCCTTTTTTATGTCATGGTAATATTATTGCAAATAAAAGCAAATACCAAAATCTTTATTAGTCTGCCAAAATAATAAACTATTTAATAAAAGCATGCTGTAAAAATAAGGTCATTTGCATCACTCAAGTTTCTTGCAGAAAATACAGAGAATTATTGGTCAAAAAGTACAAACTGACAGCAATTATTTCTGCTGTTGATCTAATGCTGCCTGGAAATGGGTTAAAAAATGCACTGAGGCTTCACAAGTTTTCTATCTTTAAATGTTTGCTTTTAATGCTGTAGTATACATAAGAGCCCAGGAGAATCAAATTTTTCGAAGCTGTTTTTTACCAATTGTATCCATAATGGAAGGAGAAGAGACTGGATATAGCCTATTAGAAATCTTTAATGTAAAGCTTATACCAACCTTCTGCCTCCCATATTGTCGCAAGATTTATCATTCAAATATTTATGATTTTTATACTCCTTATTAATTGTGTTTGGTTAGCATTTTTGTCAGCTTTAGCTGTATGATTTTCTTTCACCTTTTCCTTTTGCTATCCTTGCAGAAGAGATCAATGAAAAGCTTCTATTTAAGAAGTTGGTTAAATCTTTAGAGTTCCTCATGCTATTAAAATAATGTATTCTAATGTCTGATCCTTTTTTCCTGTATTACAAACCTCACCATTATTTTCTCACTGCAGTTTCTCTCCCCATCTGGCAGTTTTGCAAATATGTTATTTGATAGAGCATAGAAAAATCAGTTGCCGTGGTGAGATTTAAATACTGCTTGTAATGTCCCTGAATACTTTCCCAGAAGAACCTGCATATAAACATTGAAAATAAGGTAATCTTATAAATTTATATAACTATAAATTATCTAATTCATTACACAAAAAGTATTTCCCTTAACTGCCATAATCTAAGTGTTATGAATGATTTTTAGAGCAACTGAATTAAAAGGTTTATGAAAAGACTCTTCTTAAAATACTTCTTACAATGACATTTCGTAACTTACTCAGTTGCAAACTCCCATAATTCTCAAAATACTCTACAAGATATAGCTATATCACTTTACATATGGAGGAACTGCAACAAAGAACAACTGAAGTAGCAGGAATGATTAAGCAATGATCAACAAGTTATTGACCAGAGAATAAAATTTCAAGATTCAGATCACTGGTGCTGTCTCAGTATTTTTGGGCTCTATTGCCTCGGCTTCTTAAATGCAATAGAGATGTTCCACTTCTTGAGAGGATGAGACCTGTACAGAGATGAAATATTTTAAAAATACATAATATGCATTGAAATGAGTACTTCATGGAGCCCTGTTAGTATATTCAATCATGCTTTAAACCATAAAGCAACCAGGAGTTATTCTCCTTGCTTCACACACTGCTCACTGCTGAAAGCTGAATTAACTCTTCCATGAAATACCGTTTAGAATATCATATGATACGTGCAGGGTAGATAAAAGAATGCATGTTAGGAACAGCACTGTTTTTTGGGTTTTTTTTTAATTCTCAAGGTGTGGAAATTTAGCATTTGCATCTATTCATATGCTTTGTCAAGATTAGTTTTTATCTTGCAAACACCTGAGCTGGGTTACACACCAGGTAACTCATATGTAGATAAATCAGTAATTTCCAAAGTTTACTTGTTTGGATATTGCACACAGTAAGAGCAGTTGCTGAATGAACAGCTCTCAGATATATGCAGGATTGTGTACTTCAGGAGGAAGGTTTTCAAGTCTTATGACAGCCATGCAAATGAACCACAGAATATGTACAAGAGCTTCAGTAAGCAGTTAAAAGAACTTGCATTGTATGTGCTTGGTATTTATTGGGCTTGCTGTGCTATGTATACATCATTAAGACAGATGGGATTTTTAAAGACTTAGATAATTGTATGAATGTTAATTAGAGCTTTGTCTATTCAGGCTAAGAAATGCAATAAAGATATCACCAAATCACATCTTTCAGAATATTTTATCTTGCATTACCTGTAAAAGTCAGCAGATATGCAAAGGTCTTTTATGGATTATTTCTGAGCTGTGTTCTTGCATATAAGAGGATTAAATAAATTGTCAGCAGTGAAACAAACCAGTGGAAGATTCCTGAAGACAAAAATTTGTGACTTGAAAAGACTAATCATTATTAAAATTCCCTTCAAATTAAAAAAACCAAACCAAATAAACAAAAAACACAGGCCCACCAACCAAAAAACCCAAACCCAAATAAACAGGCAACGGCACCTAGTAAATTGAACTTAATGTTCATACAGCAAAAACCAGGGAGAGTCCTCTGGGTTAGTGGCATAGCTGACTATGGACAGAGTATCTGTGAAGTGAACCAGCAGTTCACAAAACTGCCTTTCAATCTTTGCATGGATGGCAAACTTTTGCTCATCTCAGCTCATATTCCTAAAGTTATAATGATTTTTTTAACATTACTACAGAAATACAATGACTACAAAACTGTTTGGTTTTGAGAAACATAATGCTTATATGAAGACCAGAGAGCAGGTGTCCTGGTTTAGGTCATTGTGCAATTTCTCAGGCATTACAGAACCAGTGGGAAAACCAGAAGAGATATTTTTGTTCAAAACCAGTTCTTATCAATATAGCAATCAGAAGTACCTTTCAGACACTTGAAAAGTATTTCTTTACTTCAAAGCTTAAACAACATCAAAGAAAGCATACAGACAAAGCAGTGTTGGAAAGGAAATAACATGCCCTTATTTTTAGCACTTGCCCACTTGTCACTCTTAAACTCTCATCTGCCTTTCAAATGTAGTGTAATCTAATTTTTATGCATACTGTATGCTCATACAGACAATTTCGTCGTTTTGGAGTGTGTTGAGTTTGGTAAAGGCTTTTGTACTTTTCCTTAACCTGTTTCAGAAATAGCACTGTCACCATTTGTCTCGGTAATTTATAGGATGATGAAAATTGACATTTTTGTATGCAGAAGTAAAAAGAATATTAGTTTTATCAAAGGCTAGACCCCCTCTTCCCCTCCAGTGAAATGGGAATTTGGTCACTTCAGGGCTTACTGTGTAGGATAATTTTAAGCAATGGTCCCTGTGGTTGCAGGCTCTGTCACCTAATAATTGACCATGACAGGAATTATATGTCCGAAGCCAAAGGGTAGAGTGAATAGCATATGTCAGGGTCAATTATTAGGTGGAAGACCCTGTGACAAAAAAGACTGCACTGATTAGAGCAGGATGTTGACATGGGAGCTGAAGCTTCAATGTTATTTCAAAGGGCACTGTCACAGCCACCCTCCCTTCAGGACTCAAAATCAGAGGCAGATTATGTCAAGTGGTTTATACTATATATGATGTCATACTGTTCAATGGGACATTGGAAAGTAAAACTGATTTGCTGCTTCTTTTCAGCAATGAAATGCTTTCTCTGTATCACTCAAAATCAAGCTCACTACTTTGCTAATTAGGTCAAAACAGCTCCATACTTACTAGATTAATTCTCTCTTGAAAAATCTAACTGTGAGATGACAGTGTAATGTGACACATTAAAATCTGATTTGATTTTTAAAGTTAATAATGTTATTTTTACTGACAAAATTGAATAAATAGGAACAGTAGAATGAAAAGAAAATTGTCCTTTTTATTACTTACAGCTGTTATAAATATTTTATGGTACAGAAAGATTTTTGCAATGAAACAAATGGGCCAAAAACTTGCTGTTTGTTTATTCCCCTGAAACTTCACCAGCTTTAACCTATTCAAATGTTTCAATCAATGATGAACTGAAGAACCACTTAGTAAGTGAAGAATGTTCTCAAATTATGTACCACTACAATAAGAGATGATAGTTCCCTTTTAGATTTTCATTGTAACAGTTCAATCTTCTGAATCTTTTCATTGAAAGCTCTTTCTCTAAACTCCGTGTCTCTGTGAAAATACCCCACCATTTCTGCCTACAAGATCCCAGTGTTTTAGCTAAATCCCAATAAATTAAAGCCTATAGTTTTAGATTCAAATTTGTTGGATGATGTACACATTTTAAGGATTATTGAGCTTAATCTCTTTCTTCCTCTCTAGAATGGTTAATAGTCTCTAACATGCAGAAACACTCCACAATTTCTATCTTCAGTCTTCATTGGCAGTTAATACAGCTTCACAGGAAACATCTCATGGTAGATAACAGGGACTTGGTTTTGAATCTTGTGTGTGTACTTCTTTACAATAAACTCACCTCTGATTTACATTTTTTTCAATGTATCATTAGATTAGCTCGCAAATTTGTTTTCTACTTAAAATTTCCAGCAAAAAATGAAATCTTTATTTCCGAAAACCCCATTTTTTGATAAGGGAGAAAAAGTGAGGAGAATTATTATGAAACTGCTTTAAACCTGTAAATATAACACCCCCACTTAAAATTTTCAGTGGCAATCAAAACAGACATATGTAGAACAGAAACTCCTTTATTATTACAGACTTTCTGGCGACCCGAAGGTGGTCAGACATCTTTTTTTGTCTTGAAAGAACTTAAAGACTTCACACGAAGGAAAAATACATTTAAAGCCCATAGATTATGCTGAACCAAAAAAAAGTAAATTAATGATTTTGCCAGTCACACTCAACAGTTTCTCTTGGAGGTAATTAATGTTAGTGCTCGTACTAACAGAGTAAAAATTTCAAACACTGAAAACTCATCTAGTCAAATGAAAAAACTGTCATCTGTCAGTGGATATAATTTTAGGCACTTGCAGTAGTGCCTGATGGAAACACTGGTCATTTTGACAGAGGCATGACCTTATAAGGTTATTGTTATATTTTTGACTCTCTGAAGATTGGTAGATATTACATTATATAGGGATAATTACTTATTAATCAAAAACCTATATAATGCTACCTTAAGTGAAATTCTTTTTCTGTCATAGTGGTCAATGAATACCAGTCTGAGAGTCCTGAAAGGTTCTATACAAAGGAAAAAATAAAAGTTGCTGAATTTCATAGTTATGCAGAAAGAATTCAAATCACCTATGAAAATGACAAGCCCCGTCTGACCAGAACCAAGAACAATAGGATTAGCTGTATATACATTGAGTTGTGTTTATGTAGAGCACTTAAAAGCAAGGAGACCATAGGCCAAATATGTTATTCTTCACATACAGTGCTGATCAGCAGGGTCATGTCTGTGCGAATGGCTGGAGATCAACTTTAAGTCAATGTATGCCTATTTTGGTTTAAAAAGAGATTATCAGTGTGACAAGGTGCTTGAGCTAGTCTTAACAAGTTGTTTTATCTAGGACATCATGAACTGTTAGCATGGTTGTGCGGCATTAAGAGCAATACTCTTCACATCTGTCGAGCTGTAGAAATGTAGGCAGTAGGACCTGGAGTCCTTGTACATCTGAATGGGGAGAGATGCCACCTGCAAAGTTTCTTTTATTCAGATTTTAGTAGTATGTCAATGCATCTTATGCTGACAAACCAGCATTTTTTTTCTCTCAAAATATTATTCTAGTTTATCTAATGGAGAAATTGAAAATATCCTGTTTACTGTGAAGCAAGTGAAAATTCTGGGAAGATGTCAATGACAGGCAGCTAAAGAAACCCTGCAGCCAGTTTCTTAGTTAAAAGTCCAACATACTCTCCTGTAAAATCTCAAACCATTTTCTGTGTTACTTAGAGAGCTTTGGGTATTAAGAGCAGCAAAAAATTCTTCCACCTGTTAAATAAAGAAAACACCTCTGACTGTAGGAGAATCAGAGCAGGACACCCTAATAAAGGCCAATAGTGGCATACTGCCAGCTGCACCCGTGAAAACTCTTTAACATTCCCATTCTGGAGCTGGTAAGCAAAGGTGGAGACAATTTTCAAAATCTTTGTTTCAAAATGGAAATATTCTTCTAGCGCTATATATCTGCTTTATATATGCAGTATTCTGTTACTTACTGGTGATTATAATAGGAAATCTTTTAATTAAGAACTTCATTAGTTCACCTTTAACTGCCAATCACCAGATAATTGGCCCTTTGCTAAGAGGCACTGCAGCTCAGGTATGCTAAAATGACTGTTTCTCAGAATAACTTACTGAAAGTAAGTTATTTTTGGAACTCATTTATAAGAGAACTTAATTAACTATTCCAGATCATTAGGGATACTGCATTGCTTTTTTCAATCCTCTGACAGGTTCCTCCAGTTATACTAATTCATGATCATTATTTTCAACTTTCTAGGCAGAAAAGGGTGATAAAGAAACACTGAGCCATTGCAGGCCTTCTGTACAAACTAGCCAGTACTCCCCCAAGATGAAAGGCAGCTTTGGTGGATTTTATTGTTTGAGCTGCTGTGGCAGTACAGCAGAATGTCTTGGGGCAAGCACTTTGAGAGATGGTGCACTATGTTTTGTCCACTGTCATATGGGAGAACTTTTTAAGAGCAGTGACACTACACAAGAGCTATTCCGTTATTTCATTAGAATGAACGCCAAAAGATTTTCTCATAGAATATATTCCAAATAATTTGAAAACCACATCCTATTGGGTAAAATGCAAATTTGTCTTGAAACCCCACTTTGTTAATTCAATTTTGATGTATTTCACAAATTCTGGCACCCAAATGGCACTTTTTTTATTTGTGCAAATAACTACTGATGTCTTCATCAAGTAGAACAAAAAAAAAATAATCCAGTTGCACTACAATAAATGAAGCAGACCCTGGTCCTACAGTATCGTATTTAATTTCTACTTTAAACAAGACTGACTTGTAAGTGGAAATTTGGTTTTTTACGAAGCTGTAGAACTGAATGCAATAGAACCATCTGCCCAAAGCCCAGTTACATTGTATCAACAAGAGATTAATAATAACAGACCTTTTTGAAAATGTAGGACTTCAGAATTACTCTCCTTGCAGATCTTCTAATAACACTCAGAAAAGATCTTTACAAGTCTTTGAATATTTGTTCTAAAGCTGTCTGGTTACAGCTATAGATTATATGGCCTCTCCATTTTACAAAGCAGAATAATTTATGTACATGATTTTTACTTTCCATATATCATTGCTAAGTATTGCAAATAAGCATCTTCTAACTGTTCACAAATACTAGCTGATTTTTTTTGTGACAATAAAAAAGTAAACATATATCATTCCAACCCAGAAAATATAGAGGTGATGTGTCACAAAATTACCTTTCTCTTTTTATTTTTCTGGTCAATTACTCAAGTAACTTTGCTCTGCTTTTTTTTACAGTTCCTCGGAGGTCTGGTTATTTTCTACTAGTTCATGTACTGTGCAGTATTGTTTCATTCATTTTAGTAATTTTTGCTAAAATCTTCTACTTCAGAACATATCTCCATTGCCTTTATGAGCTAAGGGAAGCCCCTACCCCTAAACAAATTCCTGAGGTTTCATCAGAATTTCACATCTAAGACACCCTTCTTTTAGATCACCTAGGATTTTTTGAAAGCAGAAGCTTTCAAAGATTTATACATTATGTCATTATCAATAAGCAGTAGAAACTCAATTGCCTTGTAAGCAATTCCAAGGCAAATCAAATATTCTGTCACACAATGCTGGCCTGTGATGGTCAAAGCATGAACTGAAGGTTTGTTTTTTTTAAAATGTATGTTTTTTGCAATTATTCCAATGCAGAAAAATTGATCTTGTGTTTACTACCTCTTCACAACTACTTAGCAAGTAACTTTTACACTGTCATTTCTTAACTTTCCAAAAGTGTATTCAGGATGGCATCATCACCCTCATAGCTGCCCGTAATTATTCATTCCTATTTTACTGTATAAATCATGTACTGACTAAAATAATGTTTTTAAAAAGTGTTTTTTCAAGCTGTTTCATGAGCTGTACATTAAAAAAAGACACATACTTTAGCTGCTACACATTTATTTTTGTACATTTATCACTGTAACAAAATGCTTTTTTAAAGAATATATTTTTTCCATCTTATCTCTTCCTGGGAACTTCATACTCACCGGCCTATGTGTAAGGAACTAATGTAAAGCCTGAGTGGTATAGATTGTTATACAGCATTGTATAATATGTTACAGGGGACTGGTAATTTAGCACTCACAGTGCATAAAGCATTTATCCCAGCCTGGAGGGACAAAGCCTTCTGTGAGTGGTTATCTGCGGTTTGAGTGGTTTGCTACAACTAAATGCAACAGGAACCATGAACGGGCCTTCCCGGTCACTGCAGGTGGCAGGATGGCACCGCAGGGAGCAGGCAGCCCCGAGGCTCACCCCGAGGCACTGTGCTGGTCCCGCCGACCCTGCACACCAGGCTCCAGCCAGGGTGGGCAACCACCTGCGCTCCAGCGGCTTCTTGTCCCATTTTAGTCTCACAGGCCCTAGGAACTAAAGCCTGGAAATTGGCGGGCCCTTAGACTGATGCTTGAAATCCTGCCACAATGCCAACAGCAAAGTCTTTATGAGCTACTATATGACTCCTAGTTAGTCTAGCAATAAAGTTCCTTCGAGAGAACTAAACTCACACATTTCTTCTAACACATTTCTTCACACGGGTGAAATAAACTTGTGCGTCAGATGTCAAAAGACTGGGCTTTTTACCCAGTCAAAAGACTGGGTAAGCTTTTGATTTAGCTTGCAAACCTACACGGGTGTCTGTCATGTCATGTCATGCCTCATGCCGGGACCGCTCAGAAAATTGGCCCAAAACAGGGATCAGATGAGGAGATCAGGTTTTCGGTCTGCAGCAGCTGAACCCGAGGATGCAGATGGACATTTTGCAGCCAGGCCAGCTCTGCTGTTCCTCCCTCCTCGCTGCCGCAATCACTGGTCCCGCAGCAACCCCTGCCCTCCCAGCGGGCCCTGCTGGCCTCCCTGCCCCGGGCCGCGGTGCAGTCGCGACTCGGTCCTACAGTCCCCCACAGCACCCCATGGGGAAGGGGTGGCCTCCCTCGGTCGGCCCTGTTCCCTAGGCGGCAGTCGCTTGAAGCAGGTCCGTGGCTCTTCGCTGAAGGACAGAAGGCACCAGGCAGGCACGGGGAAGCGGCAGGACAGCGATGCCCTTCGCGCGGCCGGCCCGGGCCTGCCGGCGCGGCCGCCCTGCCCTCCATAGGCGCCCGGCGCTCTGCCTCCGCGGCAGCGCCCTCCTCCCGCTCGCCCCGGGCCGCGCCCGGGCTCCGCCGCCCCGGCCGGCCCGCGACACCGCGGCGGAGGCAGCGCACGTCTCCGGGCACGGCGGTCGGCGGCTCGCCGAGCCTGGGTCTGCGCAGGCAGTCTGCCGGCCTGCCCCGGGAGGAGGGCCCGTCGAGGGGAGGCGGCCAAGCGGTAGCGGTAGCAACGGAGGAGCCGGCGACGTGCGCAGCTCAGCGTGGCTGTGCGACCGGGCTCCTTCCCCGCTGCGCTCGCCGGCTGTCGCCCACCTCCCTGTCAGCGTTACCGCCCCCGGCCCGCGAGCAACATGAGAGTAGTGGCTTTGATCAGGTAAGGCGCTGACGGAGCGCCTATGTGAGCGAGCGAGGGGCGGCTCTCAGGCGGAGAGAGCGCGCGGGGAGAAGCCCTGCCCGCCCGGGGGTCGCGCTCCACCCAGCGCCGCCCGGGAGACCCGCCCGGCCCTTTCCGCCCGGCCCGCCCGCCCATGCGCTTCCTGCTGCCCCCCTTCCCGCTCCTGGCGGCTCGTTCGTAGCCGGCCGCCGGCTCTGCCTGTGGCCCGTGGCCTCCGAGTGCCGCGGCGCGCCGCTCCCTGCCTGCGCGTAGGGAGAGACCGGGACAGTTTCTCCTCTGGTCCATCCCGTGTTACCAAAGAGCTCAGGAATAACCGGTGTCTTTTTAAAATTCAACAAGAAAAAAAACCAAACAACCCACCCCTACAACCAACGAACACCACCCCCCCCCCAAAAAAAAAAAAAAATACAAGAAAGCCCCCCAACACCTGCAGTTATTTCCCCCAGTCGCTTGCTCTCCGGTGTCCCGGTTTCCCGGGTTCTTCGTCTGCAGCGCGGCGAGACCCGGAGCCGCCCGGGCCGCCGGCAGCGCCTTCGCCGGGAGCGCGGAGCGTGGGCCGCATGCCCTGCTCTAAAAAGGGGGTTCTGCTCATTCGCAGTTCAATATCCAAGTGCTTTTGCTTTCCAAATATCTTAAGCTCCTTCAGGCTAGCTTTCCTCAGCTCTTAACGATAGATTTTTGTAGTATGTTTTTTGCGAGACATTACATTTTGCCAGTTTTAAAATGATGAAGCTGGCTCGTTTAAATCGTTGGAATTGGACACAGCCGTGTCAGGGGTTGCTGTCTTTGCACTCCTCGCCGCCCCTTACGGTTTTTTGTGAATTTCTTTGTTAGTTTCTGCAGTTCTTGTAAATATTTTTTTAGAAACTGACGCTTTCTAATAAGGACATGGATGTGTTTTTCGTGAAGAAACAATAGTTAATTGAAAAAGAACAAGCTAGGAGACGTCTAAATGGAATTGTGCAGATGTGAGCTGTGTATTTTTATTTTTGGGTGCAATAGCTATTTACTTGAGCCTAAACATTTAAAGTATTAAATTCTTTCAGGGAATGTCTAATATCGAGCCTTGTTGAATTTGGGGTTTGGCCACAACAATTTGCAAATCATTCTAAATATCACGAAGAGGAGAAAATACAGGAAATGTCTGTATTTCAAGATTTGCTCAAATATGGTGTAGGGAAAATCAGCTTCATTTTTAAATTTTATTTTATAGATAAGACTTCGTCTTTCAGGACTATTTACTTTGTTATTCTCTAAGCAGAGGAATGTGTTAAAAGGCAGGATGGAATAAAGTCCTATAAACAGTTTTCTAACACAATTGCTATTTTAATGGCCTATTTTACAAGGATGGATTTAGTTTCAGTAATAGTTTTAAGAAGAGTTTTAAAGAGACATCAAAGTGTCTGAAGTCTTTGTAACAGAGCTAGCCAAAGATCAGAGGGGAAAAAATATTTGAAAAATGCTTCTTACTTTTGCAAAGGTCAGGATTATGTATAAAAGTACTTTAACCTGTTTTTTTTTTTTTTCTTACAGAATGTTTGCCACACTAAAAGTTGATAGTCTTGTTTTTAGGTGGTGTTTATGGGGTAAACCCTGCATTTTGTTTTGTGCTAAATCATGGACATTTTAAAGCCAGTCTTCAACCTGAAATACAATGTTTTTCGATGCCTTGAAATTTTAGATTTTTTTTTAACTGTAAGTGGTTATACCTGTTATACTTATAGAAAGGAATTTTGCTCAGAAGTCTTTTATAGGTTCATATCTTCACGGTTACCCAGGTATTTTTCTTCTGGTATTTTGTTTATAAGCCTGCCTGTTAACATACTTGCAGAACCCTGACTGGCCTCCCTTCAGAGCTTTCTACAAAAAGGCCTTGTGATGTTTTTTCTATGCTGGGTATTGAGAGGGGACCCCCAGCCAGGCTATCTCAGTATTTGCCTTCATCTCTCTCTGTGGACTATGTGGAGTCCACCTTCCTCCCATGGCATGGGCTGTCTGGTTTCATTGGCCTTAACCATACTGTTTTCCATTTAATTTGGAAAGTCGTGTAAGTGGACACCATTTTGTTTGTTTCTTGGTACTGATAGTTTTTAGGGCTATGGTAAATAATACAAAGAATAAATAACAGCACAATAGCATGTGATTCAGTGAGCACAATTTTCCACCTTCTAATTGGTGGTCCAATGTAAGCATTATGGACATCAATATTAATCTTAAAATGTGTATATACACACATAAATTAATTGAAAGGATGAATAGATTTATTCCAGTGACATTTTAATTTTTGATTTCAATCTTTTGAAATATTAAAATGTTGTAAACAGCAATTATCTATTATCATACAATAACTTTTCTGAAGTGGTGTTTGTAGCTGAAATCAGAACTAGTGGGAGACTTTTATTTCTTCGAATAAAGTAATTCAGAAAGAAAAGAATCTTTGTCTCATGACTCTGTTAAGCAAGGCTGGGAGTTCAAATTATGAAGTGAATACTATCTGTGTTTTCAAGCTATCTGGAATGGTGTCCAGAATTAATGAATGTATGATATTTTAATTTTTTTGGTGTCTGTATATAGGTTAGAAGAAAGTTGCCGGTATGCATTAGAAGAATGTTAAGTAGAGATGGAGCCTCAAAGTAGGAATCTGTGATATTTATATTTACTTTTTAGCACGAAACAGAAGCAACTGCTTTATGAAAATCTGCTAAGTATGAAAGGATGCCATGTTTTACAGTATTTCTTCTTCAGGTTTGAATTACAGAGAAAATTAAAGGCAGCCTACAGAATTTTTGCATGGATAAAAGCAGAAACTGGGGGGAATAGCTAAATGGTTACATTCCTGTAGGACACTTTCAAGCTCTTGAGTAAAGGGCTAGATAAGAGAGGGAGCTTAATGCTGGAAATTCTGAAGAAGTTTGCTTCAAAATCACAGAATCATTTAGTTTGGAAAAGACCTCCAAGATTATCAAGTTCAACATTTGACCGATTACCACTTGTCAATGAGAGTAAGTCCAGTCATGTGCCATGTCCAGTCATTTCTTGAACATCTCCAGAGGTGACACTGCACCACCTCCTTGGGCAGCCCATTTAAATGCTTGACAACTCCCTCCCATGAAGAAATTCTTCCTGACATCCAGCTTGAACCTCCCCTGGTGCAGCTTGAGGCCATTTCCTCTTATTCTTCACTGTTTTCTGGGAGAAGAGGCCAAGCCCCATCTTGCTCCAGCTCCCTTTCAGGTAGAAATAGTAATTAATGTGACCATAAGGAACACAATGGTCTTGTAGCAAGGCCTGCTTGTACTATATGTTCTCCTGTGCATGTCTCAGTGATTCTAAAACAAAATGCAGTTTTACAGAGCTTGTATAGATCTCTGTTGCAGTTGCTGCTGTGGTTTTTGTGCCTTGGCTTTTCAAGAAGCTGCATAGAATCTACCTGCAGCTGTACTTTGAAGGCCATGAGTCTGAACATGGATGTTTTAAGCAGTGTGTATTGTAGATTGTAATATTTCTTTTTATAGTGATTAAAATCCATAAAGACACTTTTTCAGTTACATCAAGAGAACAGGATTCTTTCCTCACTGAGAGTGGAAAAGGTTCTTGTAGATCTTGAATGAATGTCAAAATTAATTGTATCCTCTGTGTTGGAATATTATCTCTTGGCCTCAAATGAGAATATGGTTATGTTTGCTTTTATATTTTTAAAAATAATTTTTATCTGCAGTTAAATGCAGTAAAGAATTAGTATGTTCAATGCAGCGTCAACTGAAACTACTGCATGTAATAATTAAAGTTTTTGAGAATGGGAAATATGTTCAAAGTGTTGATGGGAAGTATGTTCAAAATGTAGGCCATGTATCTCATGAAGGAGAAGTGTTACTCCTAACATAGGTTCAATGAGGTTGGAGAAGACTGAAGATACTGGAGAAGGTACTGAGTCCAGCCTTTAACCTGACACTGCCAAGTCCACCACTAAAATGTGTCCCTAGGCGTCACCTCTGCATGGTAGACCTAATTTAAAAGGATTACTAATGCTGGCAACCCAGTGAAGCAGATTTTGGTGTTTTGATCCAAGTTAACCAGTAACAAGTACAGAGGAATTAGTCTCTGGACTAAAATACAGTCTTTGAAGAGGTTCCAGTGTCAGTGGCTCTTCTTTGTGTAACCTCTCAGATTAATGGTAAGATACAAAACTGGTTACGTGCTTTATGGCTACTGTATTTATGCACTGTACATACCTAGTAAATGTATAGTGAAGTTATTCTTTTTCTGTTGTTAATATTCTACAGTTCTTCGTATTTCAAAATTTTATAAACACCTCTGATAATTATTTTTGAACAGTTAGTCAGAAGTTACAAGGGGCTAAAACTTTTATCTGTACTTTTAATTGCCACTATTTTCTACTTACAGTGGTGGGAAGGACAGTTGCTATAATATGATGCAGTGTGTTGCTGCTGGACATCAGATTGTTGCTCTAGCCAATTTAAGACCTGCTGAAAATACAGGTATGGAAGCCACATTTATTACAGCATTTTTTTTTAATGTATTAGAAACAACAGAATCACAACCATGCATGAATTAAGTTCCTTTATGTGTTTTTATCTACTTTTGCATATTGAAGGCTGATGCAGACAACTTAGAAGAGCCAGAAAAAAGAAAATGCTGTGGAGACATACTAAGTGTATTTTTCCTTAGAGGGGGGAAAAAAAGTCCACAAGGAGAGAAGATCAGTTAAAAAAAAGGCTTACACAATTTGAAAATGAGAATAGTGATATCCTGTAGTAAACAAAGGGGTTGTGTGAATTCAGTAGCACAGATGCTGAAAGGTGATAGATGATGTCATCAACCAAAACTAGGAGTGTACTTCTAGAAATGCTCTAAACTGGTGCTAAACTAAGTGCTGTAAACCATTCCAGCTGCCAAAAATGTGCCATTGTACTGCTGCTCATCCATTTCTTTCCATTTCTTTGTGTACCTTTCTCCATTATTCTGACCCGGCATCTTGAACTGCATTGAGGAACAGGTGTGGGTTGGAATTGACCTTGATGCATGTGTTTTTTCTCCTTTTTTTCTTACTTTTAGGTTGGGATGATTTTTTGATCAGTTCCTTATGGGCTCCACTTAATTTCTATGAAAAAGGAAGGGAGAAACTCAGGTAGTAAGTGTTGAGGTGAGAGGGTGAGCCAAGAATTTGTATATTGGGCTAAAGCACAAATTGAAGTGAGACTGGAAAAGCAAGTGAGTTGTTTCTAGTTGATAGGGGAGAATGCTAAAGTATGTTAACTAGGTTCACTGTTCAACATATGTTAAGCAATTAAGTATGGTATTTGGTAACTGCATTGTAGGAGAGTACACAGAAAGGGAAGCAAAATGGGAGCTGCCATCACAAATGAGTCATGGGCAGAACTGGCAAATGTTCGGAGAGTATAGGAAAAATTTATTTTCTGGGTAGCTAGGACATTATAATCTCTAATCTTGTTGAAATATGTTGTCTTCAAACTAATTTATCCACATCAGAAATGTAGAATATTGTCATTAAAATCATAAAATGCAGTCTTTAAATGTGTAGTTGGAAATTTTATAGAAAGTTAATTGAGGTGCTTCAGGCAATAGTGGATTCTATGCCATTCTTTTTATTTTATCTTGTACTACTGTTGCCTGGAGAGTCTCAATTAATGAAGAAACTGTGTATTCTAAGCAGAATATCATTTAAAGACCTTGTCATGTTCATGTATGTTGAAATGACTGAGTTTTCCTTTAAATTTGCTCTTCTGGTCTAGATTGGTTAGTTGTGATTAGCGGTTTGGATTTGCCTGTTTTGTGCAGAGCCATATCTGTTGTGTGGCACCAGAGGTGCCTGACCTAATTCCTACATCACAAATTAGTTATCTTGGTCAGACCTTTTTCTTTGCAAGATGTGCTACATAGGTATACAGCAGAAATGCTTAATGTCTCTTTGTAAATTCAGAGAAGTACCAGAGTTACCAATTAGCATTAAAATAGTGAACTGTGTTAGTTTGTAATAAAATGGAGATTTCACCAATAATGTTTTATTACTTTATCAATCTGTTTGACATATTATCTGAAAAAAAAATTATGTGTAAATGTTTTCTTGTATAGTTTGAGATGTAATTCTGATTTGTGATATCTGCATTTTAGCTGCTTTTTGCTTACCTGCTAGCTACAAACTGATTGTAAGAAAATTTGGTTAATTTTTCTTTCGTTGTTAAGGAAATAGCTTTTTGTTTATTAAACAATGTCAAAACATTACAGTGGTCTACTTTTATTCTACCTAAGCAGAGATAGTCTCCTTTTGTGATGACCATGATAACAATTTTAACAGTAAAGTTTTTGTAAATTTTGACAACCTATTGCTTATTGTCAGTGTTGCAGTGCATTACAGATTTCTTGATCTGAGTATGTTGAGTTTGTGCCTCTGACCTGTGTTACTATTAAAATTACCATGTGAATAGAAGCAGAATTGGACCGATAGGGGATTTTTTTGGATGAAGCAGGAAGAAGGAAAGAGACCACAATTTGCAAATAAGCAGCATGTTTGTGACAGATGTCTTCCTCTCCATACGTCTGTTGGGTGGAGAAATCTATTTTTTTTTCTTTCCATGTTTATAGTGGTGTTGTCACCAAACATCTGTTTGTGAACTGAAAAATATTAACATTTAGATTTTCTCAGTGCTTTATAGTATTGTGATTATCTGTAATTGTTGCAACAATTTACCTGATATGGTTGTTTCTTAATTATGGCAGGGCAGACTGATGAATTGGACAGCTATATGTATCAGACAGTAGGACACCATGCCATTGACCTATATGCTGATGCATTGGATTTGCCACTCTATCGTGGTTTTATAAAAGGTACCAGTGTAAATACTGGAAGAGTGTATACTGCATGCCAGGAAGATGAAGTTGAAGACCTTTATCAGCTCATGAAACTTGTCAAGGTATGCTGTTCAAAAACAATTATATAGTTGAGGATTATTATATTGCTTAACTCATTACGAATTTAAGTAAATGGTCCGCTTAGGTATTTAAGGAAAACTTTAAGAAAACAATGGAATACTTACAGGTTTTATTTCTACTCCTTTCTTCTTTTGTGCACTGTAAATATATAGCATAACTATATTACTTTTCCCCCAATGTAAATCACACTTATTAATCCTCATTTCAAGCCAAAACCTTTTTCCTATTTAATGAAAACACCTGTAACAGGTGCTTGGCATGTACAACAAAAAAACTTGTGACCATAATCTATAAATAGAATATTTAGGTTATTTTGCACTTGTAATAATGTATCGCTTGATTACTGTAATGAGAGATCCTTTGGATTTTGTGTATTTATCAGTGTGTGGAAAGTAATGTCTAGACATTTCCATTTGAGTACACTTTTGATGTGTAAACCAGAATCTTTTTTGTTTGTATGTTACAGATCATTCTTCCAGTATTACAGAATGTTTTACAATGGTAATTTTGATTCTGGTGGTCCTGTGATTATATTCTAATATATGACATAGTAGCAATAACATATATCAGTCCTTTTTAGCTATAAAATCAGTTAGAGATGATGAGCCCACTTTCTAAATCACTTAAAATTTATTCTCTGTTCTTTTTCAAAATCTTTCATATAGTACTTTATTTCTACCATTATTTAATCAGATCTCATTGAAAAAATTAGGAAAACATCCTCTTGACTCTAGAGGTTTTCCGCAGTGTTTGAGTGGACGTGCTACGTCCATTCCAGCTAATTGTGTTGATTACTGCAGTGTGCAGTACTAAAACCAATACAATGTTCAGAAAATCATAATTGCTGTTTTAAAGAAGGTAAATGTGTGATATTATCGATGAAGCTGGTATAGACTGCTTAATGAAACTTCAGATAAAGGTGTTTGTAGTCTTTGTGTTAGGTATTGAACATTTCCCAACTTGCTTTCCTTCATTAAAATGAGAATTGACCTAAATCTTCAGGCTTTATGCTGTATTCAGTTAATAAAAATAAAAAAGAAATTGCAGATACGTGGTATGAATGCAAAGTACTTCCTGACCCATCTTAGAATCAAATGTTGTATTTTCTAAATGTTTTTGGCAAGGAAACCCTGTTCTTCTAATGTAAAATCAAAATCATGGACCCGTGTTGGGCTATAAGACTGCAGAACAGGAGAACTGTGCACGTAGCTGGTACAGCTTCGAGTTGTGCTGGGGAGGTTTAGGTTGGATAATAGGAAGCATTTCTTTACTGAAAGGGGCATCAAGCATTGGAATTGGCCACTCAGGGAAATGGTTGAGTCACTGTCTCTGAAGGCATTTAAAAGTAGTGTAGATTGGGTGCCTAGGGACATGGTTTAGTGGTGGACTTAGCAGTTTTAGGTTAATGGTTGGACTGATGATTTCAAAGGCCTTTTGGAACTAAATGATTCTGTGATTATGCTCTAGAGTCCTTCACAGAGGTTTTAAATGGAATGTGCATATCTTGTAGTACAGGAATCGAAAGAAATATGATAAAGCAGTTTTAGATTATTTTTGAACCACAGTAGTATTAGAAATTAGAAGAACTGGTTTCTGCTGTCTCAAAGCTGCATGCTAACAGCTTTCTGCTGCTGGGTAAGGTAATAAATTACTAATCAATTTAATTAGAAATGGGCAAATTAGTGGCAATTAATATGATACTTCCTCTACAGTTCTTGCTGTCTTCAGAGGAATGGATCCCTGACATAAATTAATGCTAGTGTTAAATCTTGACAACTTCTGCTTTGGAAGTTTGTACATGGTAATTATAACTATAGCTGAAAGAGACGTTATCATGTTGTCTGGAAAAATAACTATTTCTTTCCCCTATAGAAATATTAAGCCCACTATATGATATTTAAAGTCATAAATATTAACAAAATACTGCCTTTATGTTAGACTGCATATAATGATGTCTTTACAGTCCAACCTTGGTATGAAATTCTGATACAAAAGTTTCAGTAAATGTCTTGCATATTTTTATGAATAATTGCAAAATTATGAGGGTAAATAAACTACAGCAACTGTAGCATTTTAATTTTAAGAAGACTACTATCTTTTTTTCCTGTGTCTTAGCAGTAACTTTGAAAACTTTCTGGTTTTATTTTTCGCATTTTTTAATAACTGCTGTTTAGTCGCTTTACTATTTGAGTCTTAATCACTAAGGATTTTGCTTTAGGAGTTTTGTTTGTTTTTTTTTTCCAGATGTTAATAGTTTTAAACAGAGAAGTCAATTTGCATTCTCTTGAAGGGAGGGGATGAATTCTGTGGAAACCTTGTCAAAACCATCTTCGAGTGATTGCAGTTTTAAAACACTGGTCAAATAACATGGCTCTTTTTTTTTCAGTCAAATGGTTTGGGGCCAAGACTGCAGGAAAGGTGTGTCTAAATCAAAATCACACAGCATACCTTACTTTCCTTTGGGAAAGGATGCTTCCTTTGCAAGTACTTATTTAGTAAATAGTTTAAACAAAACACTTTTTAAAAAATGATATGAATTTGGATATATACGATGTTTTTAAAAACTGTGTTATGAGAACAAGATTTCTAAAGAATTAAGTATTCCCTGACAGTTCTGTGAAAACCAGGACAGCAGTCCTGTTCTAGTTCATGTGACTCAGTGAGTGATACTGACTGTCAATGACTGTAAACCATTAATTTTATTGTCATAAACTCAGGTGATTGATAGGTATAAAAGAAATTTATATCTATATTTTAGTTGCCTAATGCCATGTTTTATATTGCCAGTATATATTGTGAAACATATCAGAGTACTTATATGTCTAAATGTATCTTACTATGCAGTCTTCACCTGATCTAAAGAGTAATTTAATCTCCTCTCACTGTTACTGAATAGGGATTACTGATTCCTTGTTTATCCATGTTTGTTACTGTCTGTATTGGAGATTTTCCCAGCCAAACCTGTAAGCACTAGAGTTTCTTAGTTACCTGCATTATCTTTTAGGGGCCTTATAATAGCACGGTCCTTGAAGTGTGAGAAACTGTTTCTTTTTCCCCTAGTGGCAGGAAGGACTGGAACATGAACGTATTTTTGTGAAACTGTTGTACAAACTTTCAATGTAGGCAATATTTAACTGTTTTGTCCCCTTTTCAATGGAATTATGATCTTGTTCAAATAATACAGTAATGTTTTATGCAAGCACATAGAGAAGTGGTATTAGGTGGGTTCAATGTTGGATTGCTGTCTGTATCTCATGGAACTATGGGAAAACTTTTAGGGTGGTGGTTGTAGCAGCTTCCATACTAAACAGATCACTGCAAGATACTTTATTTTCAGTAGACAGTTTGAAACTCTTTCAGATTCTTTGCCTTATGTACTCCATAACTCTTGGTCCTAGTTTGGTAAGTTTCCATTGCTGAAATAATTTGTAAATTCTTGAACATGGTAAAAATGAATTCTAGCTCTTTTTCAAATTTGTGATGACACACTTAATTACTTCTTTTTTAAATTAGTATTTTTAAAATTGATTCTTTGTGTAGATTTTTTTAGATTTCCACATGTTTATTATAGATTGTGCAAATGGATTTTTAGTGTATTTTCAGTTTCAACATGTTACTTCTGTCAGAGTCCTTTCTGTTGTGCTCTGTGGATTTAGAACGGGTAGGCTTTCTAAAAATATGGAGTTCACTTGAAATAAATTTATATATTGGCTCTCAGGACTGAAGAAATATTAATTATGAAATCATCCATTGATCATCAGCTGTAGAGTAAATATTAATGGGATGTATGAAACATTTGAATAATAACAGCCTTTGGTTGTGGCACTGTTTCATTTTATCAGTGATGTGGAATGGCAGGAAAGGATATTTATTTTCCAAAATATCATCGCATTCTGGAACAGTGATCTTACAACAGTCAGTCACTAAGAATAAGTAACATTTTTTAGTTGCAGAAATAAAGAGCTTAATAATGCAGTGTGACTCCTGTATTTAATTATTGCTATTTAAGAACAGGATTATGATTTTTTTAAATGATTGCATTCTGATGTTTAGTGAAGACAGAAGTCTGAGAGTTAAAATTGCAATAGCAATGCCATTTTAGATATTACTTAAGATATTTCATCTCAGAAAAAGTACTTGAGCTGTGTGGGTTCAGGTGGAGTAGAAGTAACTTAGGTCCTGTCAGTATTCGGTGAAACTCCCTGAGATTTCTTCAGACAACAGTTTTTCAGGGTTTGAGATGAATGGATGAAATACAAGGATATTTTGTGGCCTTCAGATAGAGATTAATTCCCTCATGGAACCTAAAACTTTCAGTTCCTTGATATTGGTAATAGTCTTCCATGCTAAGGGAATGCTGTTTCATTTACCCTTCTCCAGAATTCAGCTACTGGGGCCAGTGGGTGAAAAGAGTTCTCAGATTCAATGTGATTGCTGATTTTCTGTGACTTTTGTACAAAGATTTAGGTGCTTCTGCCAGGAAAAATACATGAATAAAAACATACCCTAGTATTGTGTACACGATTGCTTCCTTGTCTTCTGTTACAAGACACATATAAAAGAAACTCTGAAATACATAGGAATCATCACTTGGTTTTAGATGTCTGGTATACATGGCTTCAGTTGTAGTATGTACATGATAAAGACTAGTAGTTTACTCTTGACTCATGCAAATAAGGTTTGCAGAATTTCTTAGGACTCTTAAAAGAGACCAAATAATTATTAGTTGTAGAATCCTGATTGACTTGAAGCAGCTGTAATCTGAGGTCCTCAGCATGCTCTTCACCAAATTACTTTTGTAGTTCATGAGTTCTGACAAAGTAGGTAGCTTTCCCCTCTCACTTACTGGGCTCAGAGAGTTCAGAAGCATGCAGCAGAGTTCTGTTCTAGTAATCTATGTTTTCATTGAAGAAAATCTGGTCTTTTCCCTGTTATGATTTGAATTATCTGTAGATGTATGGATTAATTCCTCAGAGTTGTATTCCTCAACATTTTGGAGAAAGATTAAATTTTATGAAGAGGTACTTTTCTTTGTGCTGAATTTCCAAAATAATCACTCCTCCATGATTTTTTTTTGCCTACATTGTGATTATTGCAAATCACTGTGCACTTGATATATTGAAAGATTACCTTTATATCTAATTTAAGAGTTCAAATACATAATTTTTGTATGGCAAGTGAAATTATACCGTAAGTATTGAAAAAAAATTGTAAAAAATTTTCAATGCCCAGTTGAGGGACACTGTGATAGATAAAACAATGGAAGTTACTGACTGGGTCCTTTAGTAGTCATGTAGATTTGATGAACATTTGGGGACCACATCTTCTAGCAAAGTTCTTTTTGTCTTTAGACATGCAAGTAAAATGGGAATTTTTAGAAATTGTGTGAAGTGGTTGCCTGCACTGACAAGAGATAGTAACTATGCATCTTGATAAAATAAGAAATTTTTTTTGCGAGAAAATATTTGCTGTGTTTTTTCATAGTCTTGGTTCCTCCACCTTTTATAATGAGTAAATTTTTGTGTGCAAGGATTTGGGTTGTCCCTTTGCCCTCATTGTGTTAAATGATTACATTTTTTAATAGACTTGTTATTTTTTCTTTTAATTAATTCTGGATTGGAGTTCCATTGCTTCCTCCACCTCGGGAATGACTGTTGTCATTAGCAGTGAATAAAAATGTGAATGAAGGGAAAGAGGGTAAGAAGTAATTGCATAGTTGGGAGTGATTTAAGCAGTGTAAAAATAATTATGTATCTTGTTCCATTCAAAACACAGGGTTTATGTAGCTGTTGTGGGGGTTTTGTATAAATTTTAAAAAGAGATGGGAACAAGGAAATTTTTTTAATCAACAGGATGCCTGGAATTCTGTGTGTCTCATCTGACCAGTTCAGGCAGGATCAGGATTTTATTTTTTTTTTTTTTTAAGAAGGGGATGTTTGGCAGTATCTTTGAGGTAGTTCCTTACTGTGAGAAATGTTGAGCTTTATGTAAACAAAAAAGTCACTGTATTTCTCCCTGTTAGGTGTGTGGGGTTGCTTCCACTCACTCCCTGTCTTGTTGTGTTAATATTGAATAAGCAGAGACAGTCAGGCTGGTGGTGAAAGATGGTAAGCAACCCTGAGGGCTTGTTCTGGTCAGCTTGAAACCTCTGATTGCCAGGTTTTCCTAATTTCCCATTTCCAGGGCATCTCTAGTGTGACCTTGCCTGCTGAATATGATGTTCTGGGTTGCAAGATTCTCACATGCATTTGGGAATAGGCAGCCAGGCATTGTTTACAGGACGCCAAATGAACTGTGCACTCGCAGCAAGTTTGATAAACACACATTTCCTCCTTTTATCAGTGAGATTGCAGAATGTGAAGTATGAGTTTCCAGTTTTACTCATTCCCTTCAGACCTTTTCCTGTTTAAAAACTGAATCTCACTAATTGGATGATGATACATCCTTGGATTTTGTTTTGCCTTTTTTATTATTGTTGTTTTGAATTCAACTTACTGGTCACTGACATTTGTTTCGGTGCCTACCTTGACCAGGTTTGATAGGCTTTCAGATAAAAGCTTTCCATTTGTTCAACACAGCAAAGGTTCATCCCTATAAATGGAAAGTGAATGCTAATTAACAGTAATGACTTCTAATCACTTTGCTTTTATACTCCTTTAGTAGCACAGCTATTATCCAATGCAGTTAAGTGAAATGCTTGTATATGAATCAACAATGCTGTATTTCTTCTCCCAGCTATTGCTCATAATCAAGCTTTGAATAAATTACGATAGTAAAATTGGTTTTAATGTGTTCTATTGCGTACGGAGAAAAGAACTTTAAATATCTTATTAAATATCATGAATATTTAGAGAGTTATCTAGTAACATTTTGGCATTCATTATTGTAGTTAAATGGAAAAATGCATTAAGATGTTTAAGTCAATTTTGTAAACATTATCAAAACTTTTTTCATCGTTTGAATTGTATTTAACTGATGTGCATTGATACAACAGTCTCTTAAAAAGCCCCCTTTGTATCCCATTGCATGTCTCTAGGAATGCACTGCAAATTTCTGCCTTCAAATACAGTTAAGTTTTACATAGAAGGAAGATGTTTTATACCTTGAGAACTTCACCTAGTGTCATAGAATATATATAGTAGGTTAATAGACATTTATGCATTTCTTTTGTCAGTACTATGTATCTAACAGACTGTTAGGTTTTTTCAAGTATGCAAACTGCCTGTCTACCTGCAATCATATACACTTAAAAAAGGGGTATAAAAGTAATACTAGTGAAATTTTCATTAATAGCTGGAAACAATAAATTAAGAGGAAACTTTATTTTAGCATAACTAGACTGCCAGAAACAATGCTAATGAAAAGAGATTACTAGACTGGTAGAAAGTTAAGCAATTTTAAAATAATTCTGGTTTAGAAACAGAATGAGGCTAAAGACAATATATATGAATTTGAAATTTAGCATACTTTCTACTTAGTATTACACATACAGGGCCTGTTTGGAAGGCAGAAGTGGCAAAATCTGGATGAAACCCATTTCTGACATGAACATTAGTTTTTGTTTTAATTTCTCTTTTATTTATAAACTGCTTGAAACAGTTACTTAAATCACTTAGAAATTCTAGGTCTCAGTGTCTGTGAGGGAGCTGAGTCTTGCTTAGTCAATATATTTATGTTGTCTGGTTTTGCAATTTCTAAAAAAAAAATTAGGTTTTCATTTTCTGTGGCAGTTTCCATTCATGTAGTACATCTGTCTTTGCATGCTTAGAGACACAATTCTTTCACAGTTACCATCACAGTTCTTATGGATGTGGATGTGAGTGAGTATCCACAGGCACCGTCTGTGGTTTTGATTTTGTTTGTTTTGTTCATTCATTCACATAGCTTTAGATGATTTTTTGGTATGTTTCATTTGCTTGAGCATCTTCTCTGTTAACATTTATTCTTTGGTTTACTATTAAATTGTTGCCTAACTTAATTTCAAATTACCTTCCATGTACTCTTTAAATGCAAGTTTGAGTCTAATGTTCATAAAACTCCTGTGTGGCTTTTTTGCTGTAGTAGTGCAAAACATGCTGCTTGTGGGTTTTGCCACCACAGTGTGGAAAAAAGTAACACCTTTCTTCTCTGAAGTCTCATTAAATGATTGATACTATCCATATCTTATTTCACTACTTCTGTTTCTTAATTGGCTTCTTAATAATGTTTTTAAAATATAAGAATGAAAAATACAAAAAACATTAATTGTTCTGTAGCTGGCTGTTCTATATTATTTGCAATTCTCATTAGGCATTTCTGAAATACATTTCAAAATTTATTAGTACTTAAAAATGTAATTGGGATTATTTCTAATAAAATAAGATCAAAGACAGGCAAACTTTAATGTAAACTAACTAAAACATTTATCAAATTTATTTTCATAAATATTTGTATCTCTGAAGCCCATTTGTTGTATAAAAATCGTTTTGCATAAATTTACTAAGGTATTTATGCTGACTTAATGTAACATAATTTTTCCTTTCATATGAATTTCAAACATACAGCAGTTTCAGGGTTACATTATTTTCAACTGGACACTTGCTGGTTTTGATCAGTATGTTTAAAGGTATAATTCTTCTGGAAAGGGTGGGATTTAATTTGGTTTATATTGCACCAATGTTAGTTCTTTCAAAATAGAAATGATTGATTTGTAATTGTCATGAAAAGGAATGAAACAGAACTGGCCTTTTACACTATACAAGGACAGTATCGTGTGAAGATATTCTTTCTGTTGATAAATTCTGCCTGTGGAAGAATTGCATAACACTCATCGCTCATTTTCATATTGATTATAAGTGGGATTCCAGTAATAGGATGCTGTTTGCAAAGGATAAGGTGGTACTATGATTAGTTACCTTTTCCATGGAAAGCACTACAAAGGAAAATGCCAAATGTGTGCACTGCAGTATTCCTATCAGCCTGACAGTCTGTTACATGAACTTTTCTTTCAGTCCATTTTCCTTCATAAATACATCTTCAATGTTTTTGCCTTATTATTGCTTTAGGTTTAGTGCATTTGCATGCTCTCCTAACTCCAGATTCTTTCTTTAGTCAGTTATTTATTTTCCTGACAGTCTTCTATACTTGGACGCTATCACCATTGTAACTCTTAAAAATTGATACAACAGTGCCCTCTGTAGTTTCTTCCTACGTGGTTACTACCTGCAGCTGGTTTTGAGCATTTAGGTAAAGAACAGGATGTTTAGACTTATTTTTAGCTCAAAGAAAAGCCCCTTTTTTCTTAAGGAAAGATTCTGATTTTTCACTGACTCTTTCATATGCAAGAAAGAAAACAAATGGGGCTGTTCTGATTCATCTTCTAGGTTTACAAGATCTCCTGTCATTATCTAGTGCAAATCTGAAATTTTATCAGGCATTCATTCAAGGCAGTCAAAATGCCTGGATGGGATTTTCTGAGGTTTGTAGGCTTTCCTGAAGCTCTTGTTTGAAGTGGAGCTTCAAAACAAAATAATTTTAAACGTACTTCTTTTGTTCTTGCTACTTCTTCTAATTCAGATCTTACATGATCTACCAGGGACTAAAGACATGCTTGCCAGGAGAAGCACCTAAGCTTTATTGATGATGTTGTTTTAATTCACACAGTGACTGAAGTAATTGTTGTTCATTAGCATTGATTTGTCTCCAAAACTCATTTACAATTTAGATTTCTCTTTTAAATCATTGAAGCTTAATATGCAAATAACGTTTTAGTCTGTGTTTTCTATAGAACTTGTTGGACAGGTTCAGTATTGAACACACATGTTCCCTGCATTCGCATACGTGTACATTCACCCCCATGAGCTGCCATTTAAATATTATAAACTGCAATAAAAAAGAATGACCTTTTGAAAAATAAATGCTTTAACTCCAATTAGTTGCTTCTGTAACAGCATCATAAAAGTCACTCTCTGAAAAGTTAAATGGCTTACTTTATGATGGGGAGTGTTAATGTACATGTAGAACACACTCTTAATGGACTTCCATGAAATGAAATTCATAAGTCATTGCAGTAAATTATAGTTAATGATGTAACCATAGATGGCTATTCAAAACATTCCTGTATCTGTAATGATTTGTGTAAAGCACATGACTGACCACATGCCTTAGTTCATCTGGAACAGTAGATAGATAAATGCATGAGCTTTCTACCTTTGAAGACACTTTTTTCTGTGTAACAAGTGGTAAGAATTTGGTGGAGTAAATAATACATCACAAACCACTTGCAATATTTGAGATATGATATTAAATGGTGAGAAGGACTAATTTAATATTAAATTAGGAGGTGAGATTCTTCAGAAGTTTATAGAAGCTTTGATTTTTTTTTCTGTTTTAGCAGTAATCACTAGCCTCTAGTCATATGTCTGTTTTTTGCCATGAGATTTTTTTTATACTGAAATGTTACTGGAGGAAGTAACTGTTATGGCATAATGTGCACTGACTAATCCAGAAAATAGCCCATATTTACTATTCACTATATTATATCCAGTAATATAAAGAATTTTCAGAAGTAGAAATGTTACCCATGTTGTTCGAGTAAAGCAACTATTATACTACTGGCAGAAAAATAACGTGGCCAAGTAACTCCACAGTAAAGATAATTTGCATAAAACTACTTCCTTTCACTCTAAATGTAACAGAAACTTTGAATCAAGCCTAATTCTTGCACCAATTGCGTAATTATTGTTAGTCTTAAACATTGGAGCAGGGTGGAGATCTTCATTCATTGGAGGGTTTCTTATGATAAAACAGGTGGGGTTTTTTTAAACAATATGGTCAATAATGGATTTTTATAATTTTTAAAGTGATTTTGAAGTTTACTTTGTGAAGGAAGGGTAGAAATGAGTATTGGGATAAAAAAGGCAATATAAATTTCTACTTTAAATAGGTATTTTTAGGTTATTTTAATATTTTAAATGGAACTTTGTTGCAGTTCACTCTTTTTAAATAAATGTATCTTACAGATCAGTGGGAATTTTGCTCAGAAAATAAATTCTTCATTAAAATAATATTTTACTTAAGCAAGCAAATACAGGTGATTTTTTATAAATGTGAGCTGGTTCGCAGTGACAGAAGGTTTTAATTTTAAACTGTAACCTTTGGGATAGATTAAATGTTTTCTATTTGCAAAAATGAATAGAGTGTATTTTATTGCAATGAAACTTGCCAATTAAGATTCAGTGTAATTAAAATAATGACAAATATTGACTACAATATTGGAGGCAATGTGTTATATCTTTTCTGTCTACTGAGAGCTGACATAATTTACCCAAACTGGGCAAAGAAGAGACAAAGCAGCCAGTGCAGATGCTTGTAGGAAATGACATGTTTAGTCCACATACTTTTATGTTTTTATTTGAAATGACTTTACCCTATTCTATAATCATTACCTCTCCATAAAATACCTTGCTTCTTTTCATTTAGTTGTATTATGTGATCTGTGTCTGAAACCTTTAATAGAATATGTGTTTAAGGAAAATTTATAGTTGAAAGTAGTTGTTTTCAAATAACTTAAGATCATTAAATAAATTTCAATGTCCTTTCATAAAATTTAAAGTGATGCAGAATAGTTAAGGGTATTTCTGATTATTGTCTTAATTTTAATTTTTAGTGTTTGTTTAATTTTGAAATAAAAAATGTGAAGCTGAATGTTGGTTGGGTATGTATTTTATACATAAAATAATAAATACCTATTCCAATTTAGTTGGTTAACAGTTGCCTACACAAGAACACTGGTTACATGAGGAAAAACAAATACTGCAATCTAAATTGGAACATTATTTGACGCAGCAAAAGAAATAATGACTTTTCTTGCTGGAGATACTTATGAGACTTTTTTTTATATCCTTATGTCATATTATTAATATGCCTTTATGATTATATTTAAGTTTTATGGCTTCCTTTTTTTTTAGGGCATTCTTTTAAAGACTTCTTTTAAATTTTACCTTTAAGACATTCCTTCTCTTGATCACATGAGAGAGCATCTTTGATGATATAATATTTTTAAAGGAAAACATTAGTATTTAGGCTTTACTTTGTTACTTGATGGCCTATTTTTGTAACTACCAGAAATTTAGATAATATCCTCCAGAAATATAGATAAAATAACAGTGAAGTGACAGTAGATATTGGGGACTAAAACCAAATTAACACTATTCCTTTGAAATATTATTTTACTGACCTGTTTGTTCTGCATTCCTTAGGCATTTTGCTTTGCTGTCTTCTGTATTATCCACAAACCACCCCCCTCTTTTTTTTTCCTTTGTAGTGTAGTTTTGGTATCTAGAACAGTGATACCATTGTATTTTGTGGAAGCACAGTTTATTACAGAATTTGTCATCCACGCGGTACATTAAACTAACTGGCTTTGTTGTCCAGGCTTTTTTCAACTTCTGAGTTCTCTTGCCAATGTATGATAATTAATCTGTATAGATATATAGTACTTTGTAGAACCTGAGTTTAAATTGTAACATTTGTGATTTTACAGAGCTAGATGCTGTTGGTTTATAATTACTGGCATTAATTTGTTAAACTTTCTTGTTCATGTAGTCATGTTTTATTGTGCTACAGTTTGTCCAGTATTTTTTTTTTTTAATTTAACCTGTTCTTACTCTTCTTAGACCACTGCAGATTTCCAGTAATTTTGGTGGGTTTGTGCTACAATAACCCTTTGGCCACCTTCAGGATTATCCTTATCCTTTGGAGACCAGTCCTGTGTTCTCTGAAACTCTGTCAGTCATTATTTATTACTCACTTATTACTGTGACTTATTCATTGCTTACATCACGGTTCTCAAACGTATTGCTTTACAGAAATGGTGAACAGTGCGGTGAAGGAAAGATCAATAAATGCTTTCAAAGGAAGATTTACCCTGAGTCTTAGATCTTCTTTTTAATACTAAGTCTGTACTATTAGTTCTGAGATGGTTTTCATATCTGGACATCAAGTACTCTGTTTCTCAAAATGGAAAGATGCTATTGCGTTAACTAACTTTGATGGAGCAGGAGAACTTCAGCAATTAAGTTTTATATTAATTTCCAATTTTCAATACTTTGTGTATTTTCCTGAAGCTTATCTTGTGAGCTTGAAAATATGTGGTTTCATCCCCTAAGAAAAAATAGTAAAACATTTATATAAGAAATGCTTGGAAATATTTCTTTGAGTTTTGATGATACTGTTTTTGTAATGACACAAAAAGAGGACAGGGCTTATTTAAAATCGTAAATTGGAAAAAATTAGAAAAAGATTATACTTTTCCCCATGTCTATTTTAATTCTTTTGAGAACTTCGTGACGCATGCTGTTTTGCTAAAGCATCCAATTTCATGTGTTATGGTTACTCTTGACACTCCAGTAAAAGGTAATTGCTCCAGAAAACTGTTTAAGTATATATAATATTAAATATATTGTATAAGTTGAAGATACAGACAGCTGAGAATCTAAAAGGGGCAGATCCATATTTTTTTTGCTCTCCTTCATATATCCTCTACTTCAAATAATCTGGAAAATCAGATTTTAATCATACTGTATTAAACATTGTATGTTGAAACCCCCTGGGAGGAATTTAATAAAAAAAGTCTTACGAGTTTGTGATGTTTCATAATTTTTTACTTCCTGATTCTGCAATGGTAAATTTTTTCATTTTTGAAGAGAAGATAAAAAGATCAATAACAAATGTACACACACTTTGGACCAGGCACATGAGGAAGCTGGAAACCTATGCAACAACTTCTCCAACATAAAATGTGGGAGTCCCACATCTAATTGGCAACTTCGTGCTATTTCATTGATAGGTCACAGTTTCATGGGCTACATTTTTCTATTCATAGGATGATGGGATGTTTCATTGGGAACTTTTGTTCAGTCTGTTAGTTTCTTCTTTCACCTCATAGTTGCTGCTCCATCAGTTAGTGGATGTTCTCAGTGCTGTTTTCTTACCAGTTGCTCCCAATGCAGTTATGTCTGTGACATTTCAGCCTTGGAATATTCATGTTCTCAGTAATTACTTTGCTAGGCTATCAGAATATTCCTGAGAAGTAAAAACTGATGAGAAGGTTTGTTACATTATATAACATGGGTGTAGTGCAGTATAGAACAGGAGCTACTCTTTCATTGCTGCAGTAGAAATGCAAGGTAATAATAGTTCAGTATTTTGAAAGATGTGCTCTCCAGTCTTAAAGTGTGCATTAGACAATGCTGTTAATAATGTCATGTACTGTATGTTAGCAGACTATTAGAATAGCCTGCTGTAGTTAGTAGTAGTTAACCTACTTCAGACTTAAGCATGAGTCAGATTTGCAGAAATGTTAGAAGTCTTTCAGGTATTAGACTTCTGTATTGCATCAAAGCAACATGTCATGTCAAACAAAGTAATAAAATACTTAAACATATAGGAAATTCAAAAGCAGGAGCTTCCTTGCTTCCAGGCTTGTTCTCAGTCAGTGGACTGGCATGCTGATTTGTGGCAAGCGTTGTTCAACTCCAGTTCCTGGGAAGTTTTCTTTCCTTTATTTCTGTAGTCTGTCAACAATTTCTCCCTGTTCCACGTAGCACTCTGTGAGCTGCGTGATGTGCTAAGAGGATAACACTATTTCAACCTGTTCGTAAAATACCTTAACTGAATAAATGAGTAAATTGTATTTAAGTGATACAAGATTGCATAGGAAAGTTTCTTCTCATCCTCCTCTGCATTCTCTCTTTCATCTAAATTGTCTGCTCTGAGAACTGGAAAGGGACTGAAGCCTTAATGAATGTGAATGCTTCTGAACTTCTACCATTTCTAATGTCCTTGTCCCTGTCTGGCTGTATTGGGGTTTTTGTTCTCTTTAAGCTGTCTTTTTTGTGTTACTCAGTTTGTGTGGGTCTAGACTCTGTGACTTGGCTGGTAGATTCTTTGGTTAAAAAAATACTTCACCTCTTATATAGCTGTTTTCCTTTTTCTCTGATCTTTACACTGCAGTCCATACTCACTTATACCAAAGGCACAGGTCATGATAAGTATTTTCAGTTTTAGATGCCTCGGACCTCTGAAACTTCAATTTCTGTCTTAACACAAAAAAACCAAAAACGTAGTAATTAATTGCAGCACTTTAATTAGAGAAGGTGCATATGACTGAGAACCCACAAGATAAAATGCATGCATGTATTTTCCCAAAAAAAGCATTCTGGAGATGCTTTTTTTAGTTTAGGCAACACACAGTTTGGGAAATTCTGATTCAAGCAACATTGTCTTCTAAATTTAAATAATCAGGTTGTTCTTAATCTTGGAGAATGTCATAACAATCAGACTGCAGTTGAGGAATGAGTGAGAAGGGATAATAAAGGAAGACAGGCATTGTCTTGTCTGTGATGCAGCTACATATTGACTTTACCAGAAAAATAAATATCCAGCTTACTCTGTTATATACTTTTAAAGATGTGGAATCTGAATTGTAAACAAAATGCAGATAGCTTTAGGCAGAAAAGATACCAAAAGGATCCGTGATGCTCTGTACAAGTGATTCTATCTTTCTTGCTATCCATTTCCTATTAAAACAACACATACAGTAATAATACCCCTCAAAATATTGTTGGGATTGTACTGTAATACTGAACTAATGTTTCGTATTTTTTAAGTGTCACTGCAAAAAAAAACCAACCAAACAAAACAAAACAAAACAAACAAACAAAAAAAAGCTGACCACAGGAGCAGTGGTTTAGGAAATAACTTCAATTTTTTTGCATTTTCTTGGTTTTTTTTTCCCCAGTATTTACTTGTGACTGGAATGGAAATAGAACTATGATAATTAAACAGTCATACTTTGGAGACTACTGGAGTTTGGAAGAGGAGGGGTAGAAGATTAGCATATATCTCTTCTTCGTTCTTGCTCAGTAATGGCCCTACAACATCCATTCTCTCTGCCTTTGGAATAGGTTCAAGATCAATTAAGTTGACAGTTTTCTCTGTTGGCAGGGTTCCTGATTTTTCATCTCAGTGTTTTCTGGTCTACACCTTTTCCTGATACTATTTTCCTGCATGTTTTTCTCTATTTCTACTTCGAAATGCGTCTGCTTACATTCCCACTCCATTTATTTAACATTTAATATTCTGGTATCACCTGAACAAATTGTATTTTTTCTTATTTTCTGAAACACTGTGAACCTGCCAACCTGACTCCCTCCTTCACCATGCCTTTGTGTTCAGGTTCCCTTTCTGATATGCTCATGGTGACTAAGGACATGTCTTCCTGGAGAAAAGAAAGCCTGACTTTCTCACAATTGGAAGAAATAAATACTCCTCTCCCCCACATTTAGGTACATGTTTACTTTCAGATTTTAAGGGGGTGTAATGGCTGCCACTCTGAGAGCAACTTGATGCTAGAGGTTTATTGACAATATGAGATGTCAGAACTTCAGAAGATTGAAAATGCATTTCCAATTTATGCAAGCTATCAAAATGAAGCAAGGTGGAGCAGATTTTTGGATAGCATTAAGTGTTTGGGGACTTTCTTAATATTTTTTTGGTAAAATTTCCTAGAAAGTGTTTTCTTCTATAATTTTTTTAATTGTTGCTCCTTGACAGAGAAATCCTGTGAAGTTTTACTTTGTTACATATTTATCTTTTGATTTTGCTATTTCTTTGTTGATATTTTTGGTTACCTCTTCTACCATGTCTTTGGCACATTTTTATCTGCCTTTCCTTTCTGTTACTTCTAATCTCCTTCTAAAAATCTTCTTTTACATTTTTTCCTCAAGGAAGATCCTCAAGCTGCCCTTTCTTTCTGCTACACAAATTCTCTCTACCTTGTAGTAATATTCCCTAAAGTATGGTCTTGTCAACTCAGATTGGGGTGGTGGTGCTTCCATATATTGGCATTTCCTGAAGGCTTTTCACTTACAGCTTTACCTGGGTTAAGGGTAAGTTAGACTTTACATGAATGTGATGTTTTAGTACCTGGTTCATACTCGTCTTGTTTCTGGTATAAGTAGTATTGTGTTTTGTTTCAGAAGCATCAAGCCTGTTTAAAATGGAAAAGTTGGATCAGATTTGTGTGAGCATAGATCATCTCAAATATCAATGTAAAACCTTAATGAGGTTTTTTGGCCAAGCATTTTTGTAGAAAGTATCATATTAATGCTTGGTTGCAGTGCAGTTGTGAAACTGGTTTGCAGTTAACTGACTGAAGTGCAGAATCTTCATTATGTGGGAAAAAGATTTCCAAAGATTTTTGGTGAGAAAGGAGAAAAATGAGATACTGAACTTTCCTGTGAGACAAATGAAAGCAGAAAATTGGATTTTTTTTCTGTCTTCCTGAACTTGAACAGATAATTCTTGTGAGAAAATGGATTTGGGTGTTTTGTTCTACTCTTTCTGGGTCCTGTCTTCAGGCTGGTAGAACCATGTTGTCAGATGGGGAAAGTCTGTTCCTAAGTTCACAACATTTTGCCTGGGGAACTGTGTTAAGGGCTGTGGACCATACAAATGCACACTCTGGTGGAGCCCATTAAGTAAACTGACAGCAACCTGGCAAGAAATCTCAATCTTAACTGGAAACTGGCCAAAACCAATTGCTTCTTATAAAACACTTAGGATTTAATGCACTGGCATTTCTAATGAAAAACTATTGTGTTGGAAAATTCCAGATGCATTTTAGCCTTGAACTGCTACTGTGTTACTATCACCAAGTAATAATGATAATCACAGAATCATAAAATGGTAACATCACCTTCTGCCTAGTAGCTTTATTTCTGTTCTTGCCCCTAGTATGAAACAAACCAAGATTGCTTGTAAGTGAAGTTACTGTATTTTCTCATCTTTGCATCCTGTATTTTTATGTAATGTTTTAAGGCAGTATTGATAGCTGAGGTAGCCTGCTGGAAGTGGAAGGCAAAAGTGCTGTGATGAATTGCACATTTTGGAATGCTATGTGTTTACATCACAAATACTTTTCAAACTTCTTACTTATAACAGTTTGTATTACTATTGTATAACCTCAGCACATCTCTGATTACATAATTAGTAATAGTAGAGTATGCATTAATTATTATACTGGAAAGACAGGGGATTAGGCATAGACTGTACACTAAGCTGAGAATGTGTCTACTGGTAATCAAAAGTAAAAGGAGGTTCCTTCCTGTGTACATCAAGACTGCTAGAAGAGACAAAGTACTCTGTTCACTGCTCTTGCACAAAGAACAGTGCCAGTGGTTCTCAGAGAGGCTGTGCTGTTAATCCCTGGCCATGCTTGCCACTGTATTTAAAGTAGAGCTTAGATGCTCTGTCAAAGGGGGCCTTTAATTTCCATGTCAGTTTGTAGAGGAGTTGGCTTTTTCTGAGTAAAACCACATAATGAAGACAGGGGATCAGGTTAAGCCTTTCCAAATGCATGAATAATACCTGAGGTACCCTCTTTAAAAAAAACCTAGCTAATTTTCAGACACTTGTGAGACATGACTTTTTTCCAAGGTGGTGTACAGTTTCTGTGAATATGCCTAAATTTGTAGAAAAAAAGGATCTATTTCTGGTTATATATTTAGTAAACTGCACAGAATAGGAAGTCTTTATGATGAAAATTTGATGCCTTAAAATACTGCATTTTAATTGACAGAGCTAATAAGAATGGTACAGAGGAGGGATGATATTTTGTGTTTGCCAACTGTTTTACAGACAGACTTTTAGCTATTGGACTCAAATGTGGAAATTACCAGCTGATGTTTTTTGTCCTGTACCAATCCAGTTGATTAAACTGCAGAATGGACCTTCTCTGACCAGAAATATCTAAAAATTGCCATTGAAAAAGCAGTAAACAACATAGGAGTTTCACCGAGTGCTTTTGTTGAGTAAGTGCCTTTTCCATAATTGCAAGGAATTTTAAAGTCAATTTTTTATACTGTATTGTAAATTATATTTATTAGAAATAAAATCACATACTGTTGAAAGCTATTGAAAGTGCAGGGCAAACTATGGAAAAAGGCAGGGATATCTTTGCTTCTACATTGTTGAAACTTGAGTTTCTTGAAGTGCTCGGGTACTTTTTTCATTTCTATGCAAGAAGAGAGAAGACTGCATCAGAGATTAAAGAAAAAAAAAAGGAAAGAAAAGGAAAAAGAAACAACATTCAGTCATATCAGTCGTTGCCTATGTTGAAGTTTATATAGGTTTCTCTTCAAGTAGAATTCAGGCTGAGTTTCAAGTGTCAGCAGAAGTTGCAAAGCATTTCTTAGTTGTCATTGTTTCAGGCGTGTACACTTCATGAAGGCAGGTCATTAGGAGTTGAAACATTTGCTTTGCAGTGGATATTCTGGGTAAACTTGAAAGTGAGCATAATTTAAAAGCAGTAGGCCATTCACTTTTAATTTGCCTTAGTTTGATGAATTATTTTGCAATGGATTAATATCTGATTCTATTTTCCTTTCTTCAAAGTGTATATAGTGTGTACTTGTCACTATATATAATTATATATAAATCTAAGTAGTTTTAGAAGTTGTCTTTTGGGGCATGTTTCTTCATGCATTGGACATAATTGCAGTATGCGCTGTCTTCAATGAATTTTCCGAAGCACCCATTTAATCTTTCTAATAGGGCACTTGCAAAAACTCTCTTAGGTGGAAGGGTTAGAAGTATCTGTGGACAAGAACCCTCTTTCAGTGGAAAATGGATTTTTATTATTACTGTTTTACCTGCCACGTTTGTACCTGTAGTGTGATTGCCCATGATACTGAATACAAAAGCAGCTCAAATGTCTCTTTTTGAAACCTTTACAAGGCATCTCATTAAGTGAGGTTTCTCTGATATGAGGGGCTGCAGTGGCAATAGTAGTGCTTCTCCAAACCCTTATCAATGGTTACAAATCTTGCTAAACTGTTTTTTGTCATTGAAAATAATGGAAGTTCCTTGTTAGGAAATGGAGAATAGGTTTGCCCAAATTTGAAGGTAGCTGGTCTCAAATTTTTCTGAGAGGGTTAGCACAAGTTAGCCTTGTATTTCTAGCATTAAGTACTACAAAATAGCAGGACACTTTAAAAAATGAACTCTCTTTTCCCTTCTTTTAAAAATCATAAAATAATTACTAATACAGTTAGATAAATTAAGTACTGATGCCATTGGTACTGTGCTTTATGTAGCAATCTGCAGGGAAAGGATGGTGAGAAGAGTGGTTGCGTTGTTTATATTCTGCTTTTTATTTGTACCTGACAAAGAAGAGTAAATATTAGCTCTAATGATGAAGTCATCTGTATTGTAACAACAAATAATTTGCATAGCACTGATTTCACTAATTTTTTTCAAGTATTGACATACTACTGGTTATTCAGTTTGATTAGGATTTATTGTTCATGCATAGAGTCCTCCATCAGAGAGACAGACCAAGTAGTCTTTGTAATTGGTGATGCCTTCCAAAATTTATCCCATAATTCATATGCGGCATGGATAGCAGTGATTACTTAGCACATTCAAATAATTTTTTTTAATGTTATGGTAATACTGTTATTTTCAATAAACCATCCAATACCCAAGTAATTTGAACACTATTCCTGCTGTTTTATTGTATTGTGATATAAACATAAATGCAGTGTTAAAAGCTATACCAATGGTGTCAGACTCCTTAAGGACTTGAGAAAACTGTCATAACTTCTAAAATAACTGATAATCGTTTGTGGGTCAAAAAGAGCAGCATGCTGTATTGCTTAGCTTTCTGCTTTCTTTTTCTCAAGGTTTGTCTGAGATTTAATTTTATGTGAAGTACACAAAACACTGTCAGTGAAACATTATCACTTTGTAAAAGCTGTTTAGAATATGGTCTGGCACAAAATGTGCAGAAAATTAAAAAAGAATACTCACAACTTCTTGCACAGAGCTGAGTTGTATATATTACTTGAAATTGTGACCAAAACCAGAATATGTGATGTGACTGTATCTTGATACTTGTGAGATAAGCCTAGAGCTACAAACTTAGCTTTTAAAATTTAAAATTATATGCATAAATATATATATTTAGAATTAAATAAATATGTATGAGTAAAATTTCATGTATATGGCTTCCTGTGTTTACATGTATGTGTGTGTGTGTATATATATATATATATAAATATATATATATATATATATATATAGCTCTTCACAGTTATTAGGGGTTTATTTTGTCCTATCCATTGCATAGTATTTCCATTTAAATGCATATTTTGATTTTTCTTCTGGGACTTGGTGGAATGCTTTTCCATTACACACCTAAAAGAATAATCCACTTGAACATTATATTTTTCCCTAAAGGGATGGTCTGTTCTAGTCATATGGTATTTTTCACAGAGTGATATTCATGATATAGTGATTTTATCTTGATTCAAATGTTTTGTTCTGGTACTAAAAATATTAAGGAGTATCTTTTGTATTCTGCTGCTATAAAAATACCTCAAAATTAAGGAAATCTGAAAACAACCCAAAGCCATCTGCATGTTCTTTGTTAACAATGAAGTATTAGTGAAATTTGCAGTACAAAATTTAGAGGGGATAAATATGTGCAACAGATTTGCAGAGTTTAAAAGAAAAAAATTGGAATACATTCCAAGACATGGAAATTGGAAATAAAATAATGCTTTGAATTTGACTTTAGAAACACTGCTCTATACAAGTGCAGCTTTCAGAAAGATTCTCTTAAAAAAAAAAGGTGTCTTTGTATTCATTGTCATTATAAACTAGCTCTTAATGATAGGCAGAAGTGGGTAGTAATTTTGAATTACACATCAGAATTTTGTTTTAACAAATGGCCAGTTTATTTTAGATATGTCTAAGACTTGCCACTAATGTTTCATTCTAAGTTGTGTGGAATGCAGGAGTTACACCTGGATCAAGGAAGGGCTAGAAACATTTTTCTTTAATCTGATACTCTGCTGTGTGATGTTTGTCTCCGATGACAGACAACTACAGTATAGCTTAATATTTTTCTTTCATGAATTGAATTCATTTTTAGATGCATTAAAGCAAAACATGGCCTTTATAATCCTTTAGTACTAGTTGAAATCCAGCACTGATAGTTTTGATTCTGTTTATTACTAATTGAGCTCCAGCACTGATATTTTTGATTCTCCTAATTTATTTTTTTTTTAAATCAGGTTGACTTTTTATATTCCCTATAAATCTTAATGAGGTTATACACCCTTTTCAGGTCTGCTCCTGCTTGTCCACACAAGTGTGATCTGACAAGCAGTATGGTGCACACTAGAATCTTGTATACTGGCCTCCTTTGCCTTGTTCTTTCCCTGCTCCAAGGCTACAACAAGAAAACCAGTCTAGACTGAAGTGCACAGTGATCCAGAACATTTGAATTTCTTGAGTTACATTTGCACTCTCCTAGTAAAATGATTGCATTCTTCATCTGACCAAGCTCTATCTTGTAGGTAGGCTGAAATTGGTGATTCTTTGATGTTTGGGATTTTTCGGACTCCTTGGTCTGCTTCTCTTTTATGAGAAAAATATGTTGTTACCAACAGATTACTTTGACCTGGAATATCCAGGCAGGGCTGTATTCCCAGAATACTTGTTAGTTACAGTGATACACAAGTCAAAATTAATTTAGAAATTAAAATGTAATATTCTGGAAAGAAAAGAGGATCTGTCACTGGAAAGACCCCCACATCTTGTAATTAAAATAATTGTCTTACTTTATGGATTATGTAACCTATTGTAGAAGGAGAGAAAGGTTGCCAGAAGGATTGAATTAAGGTTTAGAGAGGAGACACATGATGAAGCTCTTTATAGATTAGTTATCTGTTTGCATCGTAAACAATATTACCCACTTAGATGACTCCAAAAAAAATTAAATTTCTCAGTTCATCTCATGACGTGGTTGGCATGTGCTGTTGCTGAAGAATTACACACATCCATTGATGGAAATGGAGAAATTCAATCACTGCTGAAGACACACGTTTTTTCCCTACATTTAGAAAGTATTTGTACATGCATTTTGTCCAAAGACCTATAAAAATTATCTGATACTAAAAAGGGAGAATACTTTCCTGGTATTGATACTACAACAGGGTACTTGCTACTATGCCAGATATCATCATCTGTGAGAGATTTTAGTCTTTGTTCATTAAAATAAAGTGAGAACCCTTAATGCAGTGCAATTAAGAGGGTGTTTTGAAGTTTGGACTAGACTGGGAGCTTTAGAGACTTCAAGGACTGTTAGCAGCGGAATGTTTTGGAAGTTGTTCTCTCCTCAGGGACCTGAAATCCAGTAACCTTCTACTCTGTAAAGATTAGTTTATGGAAGTATACTCTGAGTATAAGGTAAAAAATGGGAATTTGGAGGCAATATGGACCCACTACACTGAGTATAACAATCTTGCAGTACATCTAACTTGCTTTTACTGAGAGGTAATATTGCATTATTTCTTCTGGGTATATTTTTAGTTCCTTATCTTTATTAATTGGTTCTAATTAATAAGCTCTAAATAGCTAATGCAGAAGTGTTTTTATTGTAAGTGGGAAGACGTTATCCTTAATAATGTATTATTAAGCTATTCTCCCAAATTACCATATCTGAGCAAAGGTAGACATAGCCAAGTTTTCTAGAAATATGACTTTATGTGGCTGCAGCTGAAAATGTGAAGTGTCTGAAATATGATCATTCAGCACATATATATTTTACTGAAATCATATAGAAAAATACTTGTTTCTATTGTGACAAGAAAATATTGGGAAGAACCCTTGATTCTTCCTGCTAAGCAGCTCACTGAAGAGAAAGATTTGATTCTTCAAGATAACTTTCTTAAGTTTGTCAGCGCAATTTGATATTGTTTTGGAATGTTTCTCTTAAGACAGAATCATTGCTATCATTTTAGTAATGCTAGGAAACCTTGTCTTTTTTTCAAAGATACTGATGGAAAAATATCCAAACGAATGCACTTTATGAGAGAATCAAACCTGAAAGTCATAGTGTGGCATTTTGTGCTTCTCTGCAGTCTGGGAAAGATGTTATTGATAGTTGAAATTTTTTCATCAATATAAGTAAATGATACCATAGATGAGTAGCATAAAATAACACTAAGTAGTTATGTGCAGAATTCTTTGTTTTGCTCAAAAAGTTTTAATCCTCAATGAATTCTTATTATGGGAAGTGCAAAGTAGACATTGTGGTTCTGAAACAGTGATTTTTGTGTCAATACTTAAATTTGAAGATGATTACTTGCAAAAATTAGAAGCAAATTTATAATAATGTAGAAGGTGAGGGGTGAGTTTTTTAAGAATATTTAATCAGGATTGCTTTAAGTTTGTGTAGGCTATAGAACAATTTGAAAATCTATGCCTTCATTAAATTCAGTTTTATTCAATGTTTCTTTTTTATATGATTTCTAGAATCAGTGTTATTTAGGCAAAAGAAAGACAAAGAACCTTACCATACTAACTTAATTTGATGAAACAAACATCAGGTGTTACATTTTTGAGATTCCTAACAGTTTTAAATAATTTCCCAACCCTCTTGACTTTTGGAGAAGTAACAAAAATGTTCAAGATTAAAGGAGGGTTCATGAGGTTTCTGTTCCAAGTACAAAAAGAAAGAGGCTTTTCTTTTTGGACTTGTGTTTTCAATAGACTGTTTTCCTCCAGCATAATATTTTTGAAAGTCCTGTGTTCTGCTTTTATGTAAGGAGGAGTGATTATAAGATCAGAAGAGAGGATTATTAGCAGTGCAGATAATACCAATATTTCTGAGAGAGTTTATCTAAAACATGTTGTCATTGGGAAAAATTGGAATCTGCAGTATATATTAGGAATCTTGTGTGAGTTTCTGTGTACTCAGTTCATGCTAAGATTATTTGCTCACAGAAATAGTAGCAGCATAATGATTTAGAAGTTTGAAAATGTGTATATGATATTCTGAAGAAATTTTTAGGGGGACACAATTTACCAACAAATTTGCATGTATAGCAGAACAATGATGTTGATTCATGCAGGAAATTTTCAGTTGAAAGTTGTCCACCTTTCTTGCCAACTGATGTTTGTTTGACCATAGTGGCCTACAGTTTCCCATTAGAGTAATACCAAATGAAATTTAGTGAATCTTATTTCCTCAACCATGCCTTTCTTCTCATACATTCATTTTCAGGTAATTTCACATTCTAGTAACTCATGCCACTCTAATAATCTTTGCTGTAATACTTGTTTTATATTAAAAAAAAGACTTTGGCATTGTGAGAGAAGATGCCATTTTTAACTAAAAAACCTGTGAAAACCTCGGAGTTTTTAATTTCTCTGTCAACAGTTAAAGTTTTTTAATTTATTAGTCACTTAACTATTCTGCATGTACTTCAGTGTTTAAGATTTTGTGACAGTTCAGGAATGATGGCAAATCTTTTGCATCCTCACATTATAAGTTAGTTATAAAGTATGTTCGTGTTACTGATAGACATGACTCAGCATAGAGGTAGATGTGAATTAGCTGTCTGCAAGAGTCTAAGTTAAAAATATGCAGATTTATTGATAAAATATCTGCTTTTCATCAAGGAACTATGAGGTTAAAATTTTGTTTTTCATGCCTGTCATATTTTTACTCAAGTACTGCAGATTACTGAATGTGGTCGACAGTTCAGGCAAGTGGTAATGAACACTTTTGACTGCATTTGCATGACTTGTTCAGATATTTCATATTTTGAACAACCTTAAATGAAAATTTACTTTTTCATTTGTGATGTTTTGAATGTGACATTTTGCTCCAGCACAGTATGCTCCAGGTGTTATTTCTGCAAAGCTAGTAGCTGAAAAGCTAAGTTTGGCAGTAAAGTTTTGGTGGAGAGTCTGATTTATAAATACTTTCAGGAGGTGTTTTCTACAAATACTGGACATTACAAAGGCTGAACATTGAGGACTATGAAAAGATATTCTCTAAATGGTAAAGGTTAGTAGAGTTCTTTGAAGTCATAAGAGTATAAGCAAATTGTCCTATTGAAAGTATTTTTCCTTTTAAATTGAGTTCACTGGCAATGTGAGAATGCATATGTGAGTGTGTGAGAGTGCTCATATGTCAGTGCACCTTACATAGATTTCATGACTATGGCGTGCAGTTTTGAAAGATATAGTGTATGGGAGAATTAATTATCTAAATGTATATAAATGTATCTACTTAGCAGACTTGTTAGTGTCAGTGAAATGGACTTACTTTACTGGAAATCCTTACATGCTTTAAAACATGTAAAAATAAGCAGGCAGCTACCTTGCTGTCACATTGTCACATCTAAGAGTTAATTTTAGAGAAATAAAAGTGATTTTTTTTTTCACATTTCTTTACAAGAAAACATAAGGGAGAAAAAGAAGTTTTGGTTCTAATGGACAAAATAGCTCATTTTCATTTAAGAAATGTTTTTCTTCCATAGTTCTGAGCCTTGTGCTGTTGTGTGTAGTAAAAGAATTAAAAAAGGAAAATTAGGTATCATGTAATGCCTACAGCTTTGCTTTCTCAAAAAGGACTGTTTGCTCTCATAATTACTAACAAGAATCAGGTTACTTATGTGCCTCACTATTTGTCAGTGTCTGTCCATTGAATAGTATTACTTTGACAATACTCATATAGAAATAAATGAAACTAGACAATTCTTACATGATATTTTCCTAGAGTAGCTTCCCTTAGTGGAAATTTGTTAGTGACTTGAATGACCTAAACCATGGTGGATACCTGAGATAACCAGAGCAATAGAGTCTGTTCAGTTCTCTAGATGCTGTACTGGATCCATGTCTTACTGGTTTTCATTGTGGAGGGGTACCTTGCCACTGGCATCAAGAAGCTGGTCTGTGTGGAGGCCGTGGTCAAAGCAAGGGAAAAAGACCTTGTGTCTATATTCAAAAATTTAGTTTAAGTCTGGCTCTTACAGTTTGTTAAAGATACTATTTTAAAAAAGAAATCCAAAACTTAAATTTTGCCTGTCTGAAGTCAGAGTATGATGCAAGTTTCTCTTAACTAGTAACATACAAACTAATATTACTTTGACCTTTCTCTAGATTTAGTAAGTGGTTTCTTCAGCAAGACATTGATATGAGACATCATAATATAGGCCAGTACCTGCCTTTATAATGCAAGTTCTTTAATTTTTTTTTTTTTGCTGAAGCATTTATGCACATTGGTATGTTAAAAACCTAGCTTTTAAATTAGATTTAGATTAGATTAGATTTAGAACTGACTATAACTGCTCTTGATTGTGAAATAGTTACACATAAAATCACCAGCACTTAAAATATCCAGTGCAGCATCAGAACAGAAACATACATGGTTATTTGACTGTTGCGTAGTTGTTTGCTGGCATCTTGTTGTTCTGATGTAATAACATTTATTCAATCTAGAGTTGACTGTTCATGTTAATTTTGATTATTAAATTAAGTAATCAGTCTTTCTAGAGGTGATTTTGTAAATAAGATTTCCTGAAAGAAGTGTCTGCAGGCAAGTTTGCTGTGTAATTATTTGAATATTTAAGAGTTAGAAGTCCCAAAGGTGAAGCAGACATGTATTTGAAGCCAGTTCTCTGCACAAAGTGCAATTAAAAATTTTTTTTTTTTTTTTTTTGTTCAGCTGGAGGCTTTTGCTTCATTGTCAAAGTCTTTGCAGCCCCTGGCGGGAATGTAGGCCTCAGTTAATAGGTTTAAAGAAAACAAAAGCAGTTCTGTAGAAAACTCTTTAGGTAGCCTTTAAAATAGTGGATGTCTGTTAGTTTTTATTTTAGTATTCTGTGTTTTTTGATAAATAAGTCTAACTGTATTAAATTTTGCCAAATGCCCACTGGGTTTAATATAACATTTTTAAATTGGTAAAATGAATAAATTAATCTAAATTAAATAATTTAGAAAAAAAAGTATTGTGAAATAGCGTGGGATCTAAAATTATACAGCAACTTTATTGACTTCTATGATAATAATTAATATATAAAATTAAAAAAATGAATTAATGAATTATTTCTAATTTCTAAGACTAATTGTTCACTTTGTAAATACAGCTAAATGGAAAATCAGTGTATCAGGACAGCTTGCATTTACGGTGTGGTATATGGCTATAATGGAAGATTTTTTCCTGGTTTTAAATTTTTCCTGTTTGGAATGCAGTTCTAGCCTTTTCAATATGCCTCTGTTTGATATTAGACTTCGAGAGTGGTATTTCTGTTTCTTTTGCCCTCTTTCCTTTCTCCTTTGCTGTGGTGTGTGTATGTGGTTATGTGCAAACAAATGTATGCCTGCACCATCTCCCTGAACATTTAGCACATGTAGATATTAAGAGAACCATATCCTATTTAAATGTATTTATTGTCAGATTGCAGTCAGATACTAAAGGTGGCCCTGCACTGCATGAATTGATGGTGGGTGAGGATGTGTGTACATGTGTGCGGTGTTCTGGTGATTGCATTTGTTAAACTCTTGAAGTTAGGCCATCGGTTTTGCTCAAAGGTGGGTGGGAGGGTGCCTATGTCCTATGAAAGGCATTTGTAAAAGAATTACCTAATTCGCTCTTAAAGTAGATTAGTTATATAGTATTATCACCTTGTAGAGATATCATTACTCAGTAATTTACTTCCAAAGTAAGTTGAGATAAGGCCGCTGAAGACTTCTGAACTTCATAATGAGAGTGTTCATACAGGGATTTAATGTAAATCCACATTATATTAATTCCCACCTGGTTTTGGAACTACTTCTTCCTAAGGAATGAGGGCATGAGATATGTGTTTTGAGGTGCCTGTGTGGAAGACAGGAAAGTCCCAGATGATGTGTAGTGATCTGCCATCGCTAAGACGATCTACGTGATTCGTAGCTAGTCTTCAGAGCCTTACCGAATAGTGGGTTTTCAATTTGACACACAGTTATTATATCCTTATGTCTCAGGAATATTTCCATACTGTCTTTGATTACTTGCAGATGCATCTGTCAGATATATCAAAGCTTAGAAAAAAAATCACATACTCTGTTTGAAATCACTATAATCAGTGATCTTAGAAGGCTTCACAAATTACAAGGCAAAGCTCATACTTAAGAGTTTCCACTCAAATAATTGTAGAAGCCTAAAAGTCCTGTTACGAAAGTATATGTTGTCAGTCACCACCTGCAAATATGTTGTGCTTTAATTTGAAGTTTTGCAACTGTATGGTAATCTTTATTTAGGCACAAATAACCTTAAACGGTATTCTAAGTATGGATAACAGTTTTCAGTTATTCATGCAAGCTTTAAGAAGGATATTAATTGGAACGGGAATTTCATTTGGAGACTATACTTTTTACCTTGGTTATGAAATATGAACTCTGTTGTAGCAAAGCTGTGAGGCACATGTTAAAAATTTAATCTAGTTTAACCATTCTTTAGCTGCTTATACCTAATTTTCTTACAAATATCTGGCCTACACAGTAAATATTTGGGATATTCTGCATTTTTCTGAATGGCAGTGCTCAAATTTTCATGCAATACACATGAATAGACAGATATAGGCATAGATCTAGCACTTCATTTTTCATTCTTAATATTTTGGCTGTTGTATGTAATATTTCATTTCAAATAGACATTTTAAAGGTGGTGAATAGTGCTGTGCAGTGATATGCTTAGCAGTAACCTTTACTCATAATGTGATATTGTCTGTATGTCTTATTTTGTTCAGCTTTCTCTGGCACTGATGAAGCCTAAGGCTGCTGTTTCATTGAGTTGCTGATAATTTTTTATCTGATTAACTGACACATTTAGTTGAAATCAGACACAGCCCTTAGGCTGGGCATGGATTTAATTTAAAAAGTATCAAAGGTTTGCACTGTGTGCTGTTTAATCATCATGTTTATCAGGCAAAGAAAAATTACCAGAAGGACCATAGGGAAAGGGTTATCTTAAGGAGCAGTAACATGGGAAATTGATAATAACTCTGAGGTAATTTACAGCTAACTTTTACATTCATTAATATAACATTTCCCATTAATAGTTACAGTGCATGTAATATAATAATTAAATTGAAAACATTAGCACTAATTTTCTTTTTACTGAACTCTGAAAGGGTCAGGTAAAGACATTAAAATATGAAATTATAGAAAACCTCCATACTGATACTACTGCAATAAATGTTTTACTTACTAGTAGAACACTTCCAGTATAATACTGGAATATATAATACTACCAGTATTATTTCTACAGTGCATATGTAGTAATTTCCTCAGATTACTGTTAGTATCATTAATTGAAAAAAAAAAAGAAAACAAACCAAAATTTAAATACCAGTATGCTATTGTAAATTAATCTTACCGCTCTGTTTACCTTTTACTTTAGCTGTGAAGCTGTACAGTAGAATTGTACATGGATATAACAGAGGCACCTTAAAACCTGCAGTTTTGGAGCTTTCACAAAACTGTTAAATTTTGTATACTATTTCCTGATAGGAAATGCAGCCAACAGTAATTTATGATACACGAAGAGTAAGAATTTTGAATTTTGTTGTTCATTAACCCACTAAAAATAGTAAATAACTTTTAAACTAGGATGCCTTAGGCATAAATTATATGTTTTAGTACAGTTACAGTTGCAAAGATCAATGAGGTGTTCTAACACAATTGTTTATGAAGATTATTGTCTTGTCCTCTGAACAGGAAGAAATTAACTGTTATAACAAGATAAAGAATAATGGTGTAACTTCACTTACTGTTAAAACATAGCTAATAATTCTCTTAAGTCCATTTAAAAAAACTACTAAAATGTCTTATTTAGTTGCTTTTTGAAAGTTTATTTTTCTATCTGACTTTTAAAATGAGTATTTTTGGTAGCTCTAAAGGGGAAAAATATGTTTTAGAGCGTCATATGGAAAATAAAACTTTGTTAGTATCTGTGTACGTTTGTGTTTAGCGTCTGGTTTTATGTGCACATTTTAAATTTTGTGTTGTAATACTTTGTGACAAAGTATATTGTACTAAGTCCTTTATTAATTATCCAAATAGTCCAGATAAGCAGTTTATTTTTATTTTAGAGTATCCTATTTCACTAGAAACATACTAGTAAAGTTTAACATAGATAAATAATCTCTTAAATTAACAGTATATGATGCTTTTTAAAATAATAATTAAAAGATCCACTCAACCCAAGAAAAAAACCCACCTTTTCAAATTAATTTTCTTCAGATGTTTTTCTATTATCTGTTACCTTTTATGTGATACAGCATGTAACATTTTCCCTTTTGAATTTTCCTGAATGCACTTCCTCAGCTTTTGAGCTCAGTGCAGGTCACTATTTACCTGCAGATGTCAGCTTGGTTTACCCTTGCTGGGTACAGTTTTGTGAACATGCTTTTAATGCTACCAAACCTGATCAGAGTCCACATTAAAAGTGAAGGCATTATTGATTCTGGGATGGATTCTCTGCTAACCATAATCAACTCTTAGTCAAACAAAATGTTATCTGATTGCAAGGTTTCCAATAACTCTCTCAATACCAAAGAATAAGTCCAGGGAATAAGTAGCTTCCAGATAGTACTCTTTGCAAGCTTCAGCTGCTGAGTTGAATATACTGTGGGACAAGATGTCATGTAAATATTGTCCAGCTGAGGAGTTCAGGAAGTTTATTAGACCATAGTGTTTTTCTCTTCTGCCTCATCCTCCATCCTTCCTCCTTTCAAATCTTCTTATTTATCAAATTTATGCAACTCCAGCCTTAATTAGTTGAGCTGGACAAAATAGGGGGATTAAATTTATTCAATTTCATGGAATGTAAGTTTATTAACTAGTTCTCTCATTTCAAAGCATGTATTAAGTATGTTGATGTTTGTCTTTGTGGAAGCTATTGTCTGGACAGTGATGAGAGTTTATGTTTGCTCTTTACAATGAGAAGAGCTGAATGAAAAGAGGAGGTGATAAATAATTATCTGTGAGAATTTTTTAAACATAATTTTTTAGACTTACCACAACTGCAAAGTGACATGATGTACTACCATTTCAAAAGACAATTAGAACATACATATTATCAAAGGAAATAAGCTAGAATAAGTGCAGACAATCTTCTATGTTATTATTTAAATCAGATTTAACATAAGTTGTAAGCAAGCAGACAATAATAGCCTTGTTTTTCAGTTACTGACATCGAGATGTATTGTACAAATGTGTACATATTTGTGTTTGCACATGTGTCACTGTATAATCATGCGCATCCAGTGAGTTACAGGTTTGTGCAGTAAAGAACACCCAAACAATCTCAAAACACCCAAACAACCTTATGAGTAATCTTGATACGTAAGCTTCAAGTTTGGGCCATTGCTTCAATGGCCATTTAGTAAGTATGTGTTCTGTGAACCTTCTGTGGCTTTTAAAATTCCATTATCATAGGATGGTTATGAAATTTCCTGGGACTCATGACTAGAATTTTTTAAATCCCAAACAAGTAGGTTTGCTCAATAGATCATTTTAGTATAGAAGTACTGTGTTTGTATAAGAGAACATTTGAGTCTCTAATTCCATTTACTTTTATTTTTAATTTGAGGGAGTTTCCTGGCAAGTATCTTTGCTGATGCATATCAGAACTTGAAAACCATAATGAATGAAAAATATGTTTATGGCTCTGTGAGGTTGTTAGAAGTAAATTGGGCAAGTCAGTTCTCATCTTCATGGATGAACACGGAGATTCTGTAAATCTGTCTATTTGGGAAATCAGACTTCACTCCATATTTGTTTCTTGTGAGGTTACCGTCCTTATTTTGAAGTTTGTGATACAGTTACTCTCAATATCTTTCATCCACCTATTTATGTCCCATTGTTAGGGAAAGAAGAGTGCACAGAGTGCAAATATATATAATGAAATAGAATGAAAAGATTGTGGTAACTACAGATCTGCAATGCATTATAATAAGTATTACAATAATTAATATCTTATTTGTTTTGATGACGTAATAGAAATGAATGTGTTACTAAACAGGTTGCTCAGAAAAGCTGTGGATGTCATATCACTGGAAATGTTCAAGGCCAGATTTTTATTTTGACTGAACCATTCAGTGATTCTGTGATAAAATATGTGGAAAACTGCATATGATCTATGTATTTATGTGATCATAGAGATTAATCTACTTGTGAGACAGCAGTTGTATACCCGTCTGTTTGTTTGTACCAGATACTTCAAAAACATTATTTACTGAACTTAGCTGATGGCATAGTTCACCTCTGGTAACTTAAAACTGTGATGAATTAATAAGATAAATGTAAATATAGGTAATATTTTTGGATATGTTGGTTGATGTCTTCACATTGTGACAGAGGACATTTTGAAGGAATTACTAGGGTTATTATTTTTACATAAAAATAAAAACAAACAGTGTTTATCTTGTTAACATCAGTCAAGTTAACATCAGATTTCCAAGACTGTTACACAACTTTCTAACCTTTTTACAAATAACATTTAAGAATGCAACTTAAGTGCAGTTTTAGCAGTACAGGTAGACTGTGTATCAAAATAACAGGAAATGAAATAGTACAGAGAATATATTTTAGATGTATTTGAAGATTCAAGGTTTCATGAATCAGTTGACCAAATTGTTTTAAAGAAAACTCTGCTTGCACACCTGTATTAACTTTTTAAGAAATCTTCTTGTAAATGGGTGAGTTGAGTAAATTGAAGTATCTGTGGCTTACCTTTATTCTAAAAGGAGCTTTGAAACATTGCAGAGAAAGCTCAAAGGGAAGAAGAAATAATACTGTATGGATAATAGTAATAATAGTGATAATAATTATTGGACCTTCATTGGATAATGAACAAGTGACAGATAATTTTTTTTCATTCCTGCTAGTTTTGGATGTGTGAGAAGCATCAACCTGAACAGTTTGATTTGGCATTAAGCTTCATATTAATGAGTCCATCCATTAATGGCATGGGGAAGTACATAATTTAAATAGTGATGCATTTTTTAGATTACTACATGTAGGAATTTTGATAAATAAAGTTTCTTACATCTGAAATGTATATTGTGTGTGAATAACTTATAAATTTTGTTGGGCAATATGAGGTGAGAATTAATGTAAAGAGTAAGATAATAGACTGAGGGAAGACTATTCCAGAGAGACATAAACCAGAACATTTTTCACTGTATTATAATTTGAATAAAACACGTTCTGCGTAAGTTTATTGATAAGAAACAGGAACCAAATTTTAAATTCAGCAGCACATCAGGAGAAGACTGCTTTGCTTTTTGAGTTTGTAACAATGCTGCATTTCACTTGGGCTACAATTCAGGGAAATAATTTACCTAGATTGCCAAGGGTAGCTGCTTATCCTTTGTTCCCCACCTTGGTTGGGCAGCTGATGTCCCTGCTGCAGTCAGATTTGTTTCGACCTGTACCAGGCAAAAACTCCTGGTACAGTCAGCAGTGCTTCACCATCCAGCTGGTACAGTCAAGGGGCTCTTCACTGCTCGGCTTGCTTGGTCAAGGCTTCGCAGGAGTTCTGAGATCATAGAATAGGCCAGAGGAGAAAAGCAGGGGCAGGATGCATCATCACAGGTATATAAGCGAAAATTTTGTTGTAAAATCTTGCTGCAAATTTCACAGGATTTGGAACAGGTCCAGAAAGTAAATAATACTGTGTAGTTATGATTGACCTTGATTAAAAGAGGAAAGAACTTTTACCGAAGTCTAGATAGAGCAGAATTTAGAAAAAGAAAGTGCAGCATGTTGATTGGGACTCAGGCAAGTTAAAAAATCCAAGAATTCACAAAATACTGGAACTGTGTACATTTTGAAATATTGTAGTCTCAGTGGGTTTACAAGTAAAAGTGGTGTTTGTTGGCTTAGGTAATTTAAATGAAACAGAGAAAAATGTATCTTGAAAAACCTTTTTTAAGCAGAATTTTTAAAAGGTGATGTTGAGTAAGTTTCCTGTGAGTTTTCTTGTTCTGGTGTGAAGATAAAAAGAGTAGCATCACACACTCTTGTTCTGCATACCATGGAAAATACTAACAATTCAGTTAATTGTATGATATCAGTTGCTGATAATTATTTATAGGTGGGATAGCTAACATCTCAATTATAGGGAAAATCTGGAAGGAGTTTTCAGGATGGAAGACTTTAATTTGTCTGATACTTTTCAGTTACCTTAGTTATTTCTTCTCTAGAATGGTACATTATAAAGAGAATGCATTAGAGTATAACGTAGTATAATATAACCATGTAGTAGGTCAGCTAAGCTGCTGTCTTCCGTGGAACAGCTGCATTCCAGCCTATTCTGATCTGTGTACTAGGCACAGGAAAAAAAAAAAAATTCTTGGTTGATCTGCAAGTAGAGATACTGAATCTCTACATCTTAAATCATTTTAGACTGCTCTCACTGATATTCCATGCCTTTTTTTTCAGGACAAAGAAGGAGTAGAGGGTGTATCTGTGGGAGCCATTCTTTCTGACTATCAGAGAGTTCGAGTGGAAGATGTGTAAGAGAATACCAGTCTTTTTCAGTATATGCACTCTGGAGAGCATTTGTCTGGTTTTTAACTCAAAGTTGAAGCAGAGACAGTTGTCTGATTTCTCATGTGATACCAAATGCATTTTATTCATTAATACAGGTTTTTCTTTTATTCATTTTCCCCTGATACCATATGTTCATTAGTATAAATCTAGTAGAGACTATACCAGAGTTTTTGATTGCTCTTCAGGTCTCTCTTCATCTATTGAAAATAACCAGAATTTTGTTATAAAAATAGTTCAGTTCTTTGATTTCAACAGGAAGCTCACCCAGTTACAATGACTACAGTGTGTGGTCAAGTCCCTTTATTTTTCACCAGTGTTTTGATATAGAGGAATATTCTCTGAGTTACCAGGAATTAGATACAAGAGAATCTTTCTGTGCACATCTTCCTTTAATTCCATAATCTAAAATTTGTTATTATTAATAAGGATCTTCCATTTGTCATTTCTGTTGTTCTGTTGTGCACAGTAGTCCATATAAATTGTGATTCTTTTAAGAGTCTTAATTAAAAAGAGCATTATGTAATGGTAGTTGTGTCTGTAATGTAGGCCTCTATTTGATCTGAAAAAGATTTTCACTGTATGTCTGATGAAATGCAAAACCACCTTGTGTTAAAAGTTAATTATAGTTTCATGAGTTCATTAATTATTTGTTGATGATGAAAGTAACTATCTGGAATACTTTATGAATTTTAAGGATGGTAAAATTAATGCTATGCCAACTCAGCTCACGTCAGCAAGTTACAGAGTACATTTGTTTTCTTAGCAGTTTACATGGATAAATTGCAGTCAGAAATAACTCCTTTTTCTTCATACTTAAACATTTTAATAATTGCCTCTATTAGTAGGATAAAAAAAGATTGCTTTTGTTGACTGTGAGTTTTAAGTCTTTACCACAGCTAAAAGATTGTCAGGAAATCACAGTATTTCAGGCATGTTTATTTCAAAGGTTGCTCAGTAGTAAAATACTTGACATTGATCTGTAGATTTAGCCTTACAATAAGGTTGCATATGAACCATCCCAATTAATTCAGCTGAAGTTAGGTACCTAAGTAACTACTTTACATTCAGAGCTGCTGAAGAGTTCTATTACAAAACTTAGTGCTCTGTTAAAGCATATCAAAGTAATAAGTAAACCAGTCAGATTATATGGGTGCTAACTATGCATTTACATGTCAACATTAAACATACATTTAACTATATAGTCTTGACAATCATACTAGTGGGTCTATCAACATATGGAGGAATGCCCATATATGTAAGAAAGACCACATATTAGAAAAAAATGTGATAATTCACAAATAAATGTAAATCTTAAGTGCTCTGAGCTAGTCCCCTAGTTAAATGTTAAAGATTTTCAGAGCTAGACCTTACACATTTAATCACCAACTGATGGCTCTTGACGATTTACAGAAACCTTACCTATCAATAATGCAAATTCATGATTATATAATGTGATAAATAAATGCTGTGTATCAAATGCTGTCTATAGATGATATGTATCAAAACAGTTTATTAACTTTACAGTAAAATGTTGTTAATTTGTATCATAGGCTGTATATATTTTTCTGAATTATTCTTTTCCCTTGGGTGTTGATCCAAATCACAGCAAGAAATTCAACATATCATACTAGTGACATGTGCAACCATTTATCACAGAGCAGTAACTTGGTCCTTAGCTGTGTTCACAAAAGTGATGACTTCCTAAGGTGCTAATTGCTTTGGGTCCAAAAGGTTTAGGAACACATTTTGTTATGGTTTTATTTGTCTTTCCATGTAGATCTATTTACTTCAGTGAGTTGCATCATATGTAGACACATTATGGTCAGAAATATTAATTTATTTTTTTAAAATGCATATTAGACTTAATGTGTATAATGAAACATATAAATAGTAAAGTGTTTTAATTGACATTACAGAAGAAAATTATTTCAGAATAGGAAATTTTCGCTAATTTTACATTAATAAACCTGTTTAAAAGCATAATACTTGGCTTTATCTAATTGGTTTTGTTTTTCAGGTGCAGAAGGCTTAATCTTCAACCTTTAGCATACCTCTGGCATTGCAACCAGGAAATACTGCTTAAAGAAATGATATCATGTAACATTCAAGCCATAATCATAAAGGTGGCAGCTTTTGGTATGTATTCAGATTCTGAGCAATATCATCTACTGAAATTTCCCGTGTACAAATCCTTAGTGTAGCAGAGGAAAACAGAAATTTGGTGGCATGTTTCAGGATATGAAATGTTAATGTCAAGAAAATTATAATAAATGGCCAAATACCAGTTGTCATATCTGAATAATTACTTTAACTGGATGCAATTCATTCTTAAAAGGAGATGCGGAAGAGTGGAAAGTAGATCTTCCTAACATAGCCATTAAATTCCTCTCTTTCTTTTTGCTCTGGTTTTGATTTGCAGTAAAGATCCATGTATAATTCAGTAGTTCACAGTATTGTCACTTATAGATGACACAGGCTGGTGACTAGACAATATTACAAAGCAACCATGAAAGTCTCAATAGAAATACAAGTTATTATTAAACAAGATATAATCATTAAGTCAAAATATTTTGTGTAACAGCAGATTTGAAGTTGGTAAATCATAAGAGCAAACAGAAGTAATTCATCATTGCCTCTAAATTTATTTTTTGGTATTTCAAATTATGTTGTTTATCCTACCAGAAAAAATCAACATTTTCATTAGCAGCTATATAAAATGAAGTTATAAAACTTGGAGCAAATCAATATGAAAGTTAACCTGTTCATTGCTTAAATGTAAAGGTAAGGTCAAATGAAGTTTCATAAGAAGACTTGTAGAAAGATGTTCTCTAAAAGCCTGAGGATCACATGTGAAACATGTTAATGCAATATATTCCTTTTAGGCCTCTATGCAGTTTTCTATTTCAGATTAGCAAATGAGTTTTTAAGCATAAAATGTGACCAAAAGACCTTTTCTTTTGGGGTTGACTATAAACCCATATATGACATGTGTGGTCCACTGTAGCAACAAGTGGTTTGTATCATCCAAGTGGCATCAATAGTTAAAGATCTATATTTGGAAAATAGTGTTGCATAATCTTTCATTAGAAGTCCAGTGGTTTGGTTTGCCAGTGGCTGGTTTACCTGTGCGACTTTCCCATTAAATACCTAATAGCTGATAATTATTTTATCTAAGAATTAAATTTTTATTTGATATGTCTTTCAAAGAATGCTTTATAATAAAGTAATTTATCCTTCATTGTTAAGCAAGATTTGAATTATAATCCCTTTAGACTGGATGGATTAAATTAATTTTTTTAATAAATTAATTCTTTAAATTTAGTTTATTTCTCTTTACCTGATATAGTTTCTAACTAGTTTTTACATTGTCACTATGATGGTCTCGGTCTGTTGTTCTGTAGGATCTGCTAGGGCTAAGAGAAGGACTAGGATGATTAGAAATACTACATGCTCTCATTCATTTACAGGTAACAAGCAATGTAATTCATTAGCATTTTCCTGATTTTTGAGATTTCAGTTACAAATATATAGGAATTGAATGCCATGTTTTCTACTACAAAACACTTGGTATTAAATTGGAGAAAGAAAAGGTCTCTGAAATAATTGTTTTCAGGCCATGTAAAGTATATGTTTTATATTTACATTATATTTCCATAAAATAGAATGCATTCATTGCTTATACTGGCATGAAAAAAAAGTAAAGACCACAAAGCATATGTAACATGTTTTTTATGTCAATTATTTTTAAAGGAAATATATTATTCAAATAACAGATAAAACTGTTTCTCAAATAGACATCATTGATGACCTGTCATGCCTGAAGCAAGATAAGCTTGTCTTTTGTATTCTACCATCTTAAAAAAACTTAGAATGCACTGGTTAGTGCACAAAGAGTGCTTTGTGGGCTATTCATTGGAAGAGTGAATACCATAAATACTTGTAGATAGCAATTAGATAGAAAATCACTCCAAGTTATTTTTCCTTTTTATTTTTTTGGCTACAGGTAAAAGAAAGATCGTATCAGAGTCAATTTCTCACCTGCCTCAGGCAGATGTAATTAGATGTAAGCAAATTTAATGGAGCTTTTGTGCTCTGGGGCCATTCTGTAATGCTTTAATAATTGCATGCCTTATTAAAGTGGATTTAAGGTATGAAGGCTGTTTAACGTATCAAGTGGCAAAGATGATAAGATACAGTTTAACTTTTTGCCTTTTAGATTAACAGTCAAAGCTGAACTGCAATGAAAATATTTAAAATAACAGATGTAAGAGTCTGAAGGGTAATGCATTAGGTGATACATTGTACAGTTGTTAATGCAAGAAGCAAATCTGTAACCTGAGCTTGACATTCATCAGCACTGGCGTACTTGTACACCCGCCTTGTCCTGTTTTCCATTAACTCCGTGCCGGTATTGACAAGGTAAACGCCTGTCGTTTTATGTAGAAAACACATAATTATGCAAGTAAATGAGCATTACTTCAGTACATTTCCCTAAATCCACCATTACAAATTAATACCATAAACTTCGCCAGTGGCAAGAGTTTTCTATCTCAGAGTAGCATAGTTTTCCAGATGGGATGCCAATTGCTCTCACTTTTATAAAAAAAAAAAAAAAAAAAAAAAAAAAAAAAAAAAAAAGTATTGTTAGCAACCTTTTTCACACGCCTTCTGTTGATCTATAAGTAGATGGGCTTTCTTCCCTTTAGAGTGTATTTCAGTGTATTTCTGAAGCTTTAATGATGAGAGAAAAACATTCCATGAGATAGCAGCAAACCTGAGTACTATATATATATATGTATAAAAGCTACTTCTGAATATTTATCTTCAGTGCCATTTTCTTGCTTCTAAAGTTATCTGTATGACACATCATACTCTTATCTTTAAAATATATGCCTCTTCAGTGGAAATACAGAAATTTGGGATTAGGTTACTCAGTAACAACTAAAATGGAAGCTATTACTGATTGTTTTTAATGTGTGTGTGCCTGAAATTCCAGTGATATCCCTTGCTCATGTGACACATTGTAATATAGCACTGTGTAATAGAACAACTGTGTAATACAACACAGTAAGAAGGTACATTTTTGATCTCCTTCCTTTTTGTTTGTGTTTTGCAGGTTAACTAACACTAATTAACTTGCAGAGTATGCATATAACAGATTCAACTCTAAATCTTGATAACTTTACATATTGGTCTTAACTGTGTCTCATTCTAAAGCAAATTGTTCCTGCTGCAGTAGCAGGTGTAATACATATGTGGAAGTGAGGGAAGGAGAAGGGTTACATTTGGAAGGAATCTTTGAGTTCCTTACAGTATGATCCTTAGTAAAACTTAGCGTTCAAGTTTATTTACTTTCAGTTTACTTATATAGTTAACTATACCCAAGTCTTGTTAAGTATTAACACTAAAACTTAAGCACCTCTATAATTTAAGATATGACAAATTTCATTTCACATTTATATGAGAATATATTTGAGGAATAGGGGAATTTGCTTCTTAAACATTTCAGTCAAAATCAGAATATAAACTCAAATTCCTATCTTTGAGGGAATTAGTACACATTTATTTGCTTTATACATTGCAGCATCTTCCCAGCTTGGTTATAGTAAACTATTCCTTAATTATTTAATTAAATACCTGAAAAACCCACCTTGTTTTTATGAGCTCAGATAACAGAAAAAATAATTTGAGAAAGAAAACTCTGATTAAATGATTAAATCATGTTTCTGACATCCAGCTGCTCTTTGGACCACAGGAAAGAAAGTATACCACAGCACTCACTGTTCAACTGTTGAACAGTAATAAAAGCTAAAACTTTGAATCAGGGCTGATCAGCTAACATATGAAGTGGAGTGTTACAGCAGACCTCTCATTAGAGGTAGAAATGACCCAAAACACAGATTCTCATTCAACAATGTGAAAAGGGTCCTGGTTTATTCTTCTTTACAGCTCAGCCATCCTGACTGTGACTGCAGCAAGCTCCTACTGTAGGGCCCAGCTGCAGACTCTGACTGTGGCTATTTCCTGCTGCACTGTGACTGCAAGTGTTGGTTTGCAGACTCTGAACAGAGGCTTTCACCCAGCTCAGCTGTGACTGCAGGCTCTGACTCCATCAGACCCACACTGACCTCACAGCAGATCTTGCACTACAGCACCTCTCCTTGTTTCCTTCTTGTTTGAGTCTCTCTCTGGATCATTCCTTCTTCTTCCTCCAGGTCAGGCTCCTCCAGGCCCCCTCCCTGCAAGAGCCTCCTGACCACCCAAACCTACCCCCTTTAGCACACTTACCTTTATTAGTCACAGCTGCAACAGCTGTGCAGCTGCACAGCTGCATTTAGGACAAGGCTGTTCCTCCTTGGTAATTAGTACAACTGTGACTTATCAGGGGAAAGGTCACCTGTAATCTCTTCTTCTACACCTAGAGTGGAGCTCTTTTCTTTCATGACTACAGTCTTTATCTTGGAGGTCCAGCTGCTATGAGTACTTCTAGACATTCCATATTCCCAGCTACGGGTAGAGTGGAAATCACAGGATCTGTAGAAACCTAAATTTTGAAGTGATATAAAGCCTTAGCAACTTAGCCAGGCTATTTCCCGATGTAGTAATGAGTCCTTAGGGAGCCCTTGCCATCTCCTGTCTGTCAGGAAATCCTAAGTTTCTCCACTAAAACGTAGTATAGTGCAGTAAGTGTATTTGACTTGAACCTACTTTGGTGTGAGAAGATATTGATGCTTGCTTCCCATGATCTAGAAAATTGGTATACCCCTGTTATTCATGGAATCTATTATCCTGATAGTTGAGGGATGTGCATGTTTTTAGATATGAGCTTTTAATTGAAAAAGAATATTGCTTCTTAGTGTAATGAATCCATTATTTAATAGATTCACCACCTAGGTGTCTATGTTACTGTTTGTGTGCCTCTAGTGTTACAGAAGTGAAATCCTGACTGAAATTGATAACTATATTCCCATTAGTTTTCACAGAGGTAAGATGTACTTGTAAAGAACTACATTAAAAAACATCTAGTGCCACACAGTTCCTGGTTAAGCTCCTAAGGGTGTAATTTAGTGTACAGATAAAGTGATAGTAAGTTGCTGCCGAAAGGTCAGTCTTTCCATCCTACTTCTAGGTGACCCTTCAAAGCTACAAGTCTGTGCTTGCTTCTGCCCCTGTAAAGGCTCCAGTGTTTTTATGACTGCATGTAGGTGTTCCAGCAGGATCTGCTTTTTTCTGAGTGCAGGGAACTTGCATTGTAGAAACCACATCTTCAAGGAGGGACAGAACTCTCTATAGAAAGCTTGCTACTAGATTAGGTTGGCTGCAATGGCAGATCATATTCTGCAGTAAAATTCATGGTTGTGAGTTTTGTCTAAGCACATCATCTGTGTAATAGAGAGAAACAGTGTTTTTTGAAAATATGTCTCTAGTTTTTAGTACTGAGCAATTTTAAAGTAATTTTTAGGAAATTGAAGGACCTTGTCATCACAGGGGAAGATACTTGCTCCTTCCAAATATTTTTTAAAAAATTCTCAGACCATTCACAAACATAACAAAAGTAATTTAATAGCATTTTGCTATGAAATCAATATGAGATCCCAGTTGCTTTCTTACATATTATATAGTAAGGATTGTTTACTTGCTTATTGCTAAGTAAATTAATAATTGACATTATTCTTAGCTAGTTTAGCTTATTTACAGGTGATCATTGCATTGCTTTCTTCCTTGGGCAGCTACCAGACACTGGAACTGTAGTAGAATCTATGACAGTCTTCACAACATTTGCTCTTGATAACATTCTGTTTTATGAATATGGAAAACACTTGGAATCACAGAACCCTTAAGGCTGGAAAAGAACTCCCAGGTCATCAAGTCCCACCTTCAGCTGAGTAGCACTATAACCATTAAATCATATTGCAAAGTGCCACATCTAATTTTTAAACACTTGTTTTTTTTAAACAATTACTTTGTTTATCATAATTTGAAGTAAATGATAAAATTATTGATAATATTTATCAAGTCCTGCCAAATTTTAATGCTTGTCTATTCTGTTAGGGATAATGTATTCTAAAACTGGCCTTAAACTTTTATTAGAAAAATTATCCTTGTGCAGTGGTAAAGTATTATCTTGTATACACATAAGATCAGTTTTAAGTAATTTTAGTTTTCATGTTTTCTCAGATTATAAATTTGATAAATTACCTATGATGTATTTTGAGAAAGGTGTTCTTATAAGCCTTTTCCCCCTTCTGAATCTTGTTTCCTAGCTAGCATATGGTGTGGTCACTGAATTTTCAAACAAATCTTATCTCCATAATTCATCTTATTTATGATTAAAAACAAAAACAAAGATACCACACCTGTTTGTTCACTAGACATTGCATGAAAAGACTTGGGAACACTTATAAAAACAGAGAAGCCATTTTATCTCAGGCCATTTTTTTTTCCGGATGGAAAAGTTTCACACAGGGAAAGATCAACATAGATAAATGGAAATTGGATGCAAGACTAGAAGTCAAAAAAAAATTAGCTTGGTATTTAAGATGTGATGCAAAAGAGATGAGTAAAAGAAAAAATAACTAGGAATGGACTTAAAGTAAAGAAAAAGTTTGATTCATAGTTGAAAGTTTAGGAAAATGAGAAAATAATTTTTGCGTTTCGAATGGTATTTGCCTTGATGCTTGTATGTGAATGGCAGATACTTTGTTACCAGTGAAAGATGAGATTTCAGAAAGACTTTGGTGCATATATAATGTATAAAGAAATGTTTGAAAATAAAATGTGTTACAGAAAAAGAAAAAATGAGATTTTGCATAAGTCAATTTAAAAACAAGTTAGAGAAATATGATTCCCTCTTCAGTAACTCAGCCTGTACTTTCAGAAATGGGTAGGGTGTTGTTGTCAAAACAGATACCAGGAATTAGAAGGAAGAGTAAGAGAATGTGCCTGAAAACAGTAAAGTAGTTGAAAGCTGACATTACTGAGTGCTTGTTAAGGAGATGTCACAGACAAAGTAGGAGAGAGATAGCTTAAGAGTGGAAAGATCACTTTGCAGTTTGGGGATATCACATCATCTAAAGGAAAATTTAAATGGAAGCAGCAGGCTAAGAGTGCACTATTAGGCATTTAAAGTGAACCAGAAAGGAAAGTATGGGCTATAGTGAAAAAGACAGAATAGCGAGAACTTGGAGCTGAAAAACAGTGAAGAAAAAGAGCTTAATAAGAGATATAAAAAGCAGAAATAATCTTAACAATATGAAAATAAAGAGGTATAAGTGGTATGCTTTTCATACTAGAACATTACTTGCTGCTCTTTAATATTTGATACAATTTGAGTTCTAGGTGCCCATTTACTTTACAGACTTATGTGCTGAAACAAGACAAACCTTTAAAGGCATATCTGTGTAGTTAGAACCACAGATGTTTGCTTTTCAGGTCACTCCAAATTGAAGTTTTGCAGGACTTCTTGTCTTAGTCTGATCCTTTATTTCTGCTCTGACCTTTTACATTTTGTAGCTGATGTATTGATCTTTGCTGTCAGAAGCCTCTGTTGGTCTATTTGTGGGTTGTGACTTTTTAAAGGTTTATAACTTGTCTGCATGGGGATGGATTTAATGAAAATGACACAGATTTTTCTACTTGCACCACACCTCTTCCTCTTCCACTGAATGAAATCTCAATTATTTTCCACAAAGCTTACTAGAATTAGAACTGTTCAAAGCATGAAATACCAGAATTCTGTAACAGGGACAAAATAGCGCATATTTTTTTATTAACACACATTTGTATTCATGTGGTGCTAGATTGATTAAACAATTTGAATTAAATAGATTAATATGCAAACAATGCTCTTAAAATATTCTACTAAAAATTTTATATCGGGAAAGTCATACATATGTGCCTGTATGAACTGAAACTTTAATAACTTTTGATTTAAATTTTTTAGGTCCATTACAAGTCCTAAGAAGTTGATGCAGTCACTAATTTAAATGAGATGAACCATTTGCTCCATTTGATTAAAAGTAGTTTAATGCTGTTATTCAGCAATTATACAGTTCTTCCACAATCTTTTTCAACCTACCAACATTTTAGAGAAGAACCTTCTGAAATTCTGCAAGGGCAAATGCAGGATCCTGTACCTGGGGAGGAATAACTCCATGTGCCAGCACAGACTGAGGGCTGACCGGCTGGGAAGGACCTGGGAGTCCTAGTGGACAGCAAACTGTCCACGAGTCAGCAGTGTGTCCTTGGGGCCAAGAAGGCCAATGGGATCCTGAGCTGCATCAGGAAGAGCATTGGCAGCAGGGCAAGGAAGGTGATCCTGCCCTTCTACTCAGTCCTGGTGAGCCTCACCTGGAGTGCTGTGTTCAGTTCTGGGCTCTTCAGGACAAGGGAGACAAGGAGCCACTCGATCTGGTCCAGTGAAGGGTGACAAAGATGATTAAGGTGTGGAGCATCTCTATTACAAGGAAAGGCTGAGGGAGCTGGGCCTGGTCAGCCTCAAGAAGAGATGACTGAGATGACTAACTCATCTCAGTATATAGGTGTCTGAAGTGAGGAGAGAAAGAAAATGAATCCAGGCTCTTCTTAGTGGTACTGAGCAATAGACAAAAGACAACAGGCAGAAACTGAGTCACAGAAAGTTCCACCTGAACATGAGGAAGAACTTCTTTACTGTGTGAGTGACTGAGCACTGAAACAGATTGTCCAGAGAGGTTGTGGAGTCTCTCTCACTGGAGATATTCAAGAACCATCTGGATCAATCCTCTATGTGCTGTGGGATGAGCAGGGGGGTTGGAGCAGATGACCCACTATGGTCCCTTCCAGCCTGACCCATTCTGTGATTCTGTAATTTTCTAAAAGAATCTGATTGGAAATATTGCCTTGTTATCTGATAAAATGATAGAAAATTTCTTCAAAGATTTATCTAGGATTCTGTTCTTGAAATGACAGTGCTAAATTGCTTTGAATCCTAGATTTGACTAGAACACAAACTTCTTTGACGTTAAAAAAAATCTCAAGAGATTACAGATAATATCACTCGATAAAAAGTTTTAGATCGTTTTACCTCTCAGAATTCTCAAATTTTAGACGTCAGTCTAACCTAGTTTAGAACATACTTGAATGTTCAAGAAGGAAGATAAACTGAGATCTCAGTTAAACTGCACTGGAAATACATGATAGAACCACTTTAGGATTAATGTTTTATAACTTTATCACTTAGTATCACTTAGCTTGAAAAGAGTTACTATATCTACAGTGTGTCTACAGGTTCCTTCCCTGTACAATTCCCACACTGGATAAATTATCACATACCAAAAAAAAAAAAAAAAGGAAAAAGAGAAAAGTTGGTACATAATCAAGTCACATGAATTTTCCTCTTTTATACAATAAATTAGAAGTATATTAATCTTAAATCTTTTAGAGGTGCAGTTATACCCAGTATTTACAGCTTTTCATTACTTTTATACAAAAATTAAGAAGTTTTTAATTTTTTTTAAAGAAATCCAAGGAATTCATCCAGTTCTCCATTGTTAACACAGCCTTTCATGTGTGAAAGTTTTGAGGAAGTTAAGAATGAACCTGTTAAGTTATGCTACCAGACGAAAAGTTCACTTCACAGCTCTTCATAGAAATGAAAGCTAAATATGACAACAGGAATAATTTACCTCAAGGCAACTCAAGGTATAGATTTACAGTTCAAGAATATCTGTGTGGCATGTGCATTTCTAGTTGGTGAAGGTTATAACACATTCCTGTACTCCTACATAATAAGCCTATATTACCAGCTAATGCTGTTGTGTATGGGCTTTTCCTGTGTTATTAGAAACATTCTCTGTTATCCGTACTGTGTAAAGTATAGTGCCTGACCTCCTTCTGAGAATTGCTGATTTTGTTTACTTAGGAAAAAAAAAAAAGACACGTTTAAAATAGAAGAATTTACCTTCAAAAATAGTCCTGTTTTCTCTGTTCCAGTTCTAAGAAGGGTGGTTGCTTTACCCTTTATACTCTTTTGTTTTCTCTCTGTATTTATTTACCTTACAGGTTCTATAATCTTATTGTTAATCCTGTTTTCTTTATGATAAAGAGATTGAGAAGAAAGACACTAATTTTGGTTCAGAAAACCAAAGTGTTTCATTGCCTCTTTTATTATTCAAAATTCTAAGTAATTCTACTCTTGGTGAGCAGCTGATTAGGGTCTTTCCAGAAACTTTATTGCACATTTTACACCCCTACATCATCAGAAGTTAAGTCTGAGTCCCTGATATTCATAGTGATGGCACTTACTACTCTTCTCAATATTACTTCTCAAGAAAAAAGAGAACTTCATGTTCCTGTAACTTTAAAATAGGTTCTTTTTTTTCCTCCAAAAGCCTATCCTAATTCTATGAATATGATATTTCAAGAAGAATATGATAATATCACTTTTGGAGGTTTGTTTTTAACTTTATTTTATGGAATAAGTCACTGGGTAGCAAGATTAAGCTTTTGAATTGTAGGATTGATTAGTCAGGAAAGGCTGGAGATTTTCCCCCCTATATTATCAACAGATAATCGTTGAGTCATACTTTATTGATGTGTGTGTGGTAATGATTCTTTTACAATGTGTTCATGTATTATGGGTTGGAGTTTGGTTCAGTGTAGCTTTCAGAAGACCTTTATATACCACCATTTCTTAAAACCGGTAATTATGATTTATTTTTATATATATGAAATTTTAAGTAATGAAAATAGATTTTTTTATTTTAAAATACTTTATTAATAATCAAGATGATTTAAAAATTCTGAACATATATAAAGCATGTTCTTGTTAGCCACATAAGGCTTGAGAATGTGGATTTTTTTAGCTGAATGTAATGCCACGAAAATGTAACTCGCGTTTCTAATGGTCTTGATAAATGCAAGTAATACCAAGTAGTTGCCCCCTCAGGTGAGGGCTTCATTCTACACTAACACATATGTACAAAGTGAACCATTTAAAATATGGTTCCTTTGTGTAACTCAACAGTAGTGAAATGCCTTTTAGTATTGTTCTTTTTTTACCACAGAAGAAAGCCATACATTTCTGCCCCAATCTCTTGACATTGCTGCAGTTCTCTACACTTGTCTTGTGGCTGTGCATAAGAGCATTCTGCAACCATTGTTGATATCTGCAGGAAGGAGTTCTGCTCCTGTCAGTGGATTTATCAGGAATTACAGATGGATTAGAAATTACTTTGAAGTGATTATACCATTTGTGCTATTGCTTATTGATTTTACAGTCAAACTAGACTACAAACCTGGAGGTGAAAGCACAATTTTTTTTTACTGAGCACTGTTAAAAACAACATTATCAAATTTTTTGAGATGTTTCTGTCATCATGTACTAGTTTATCTCAAAGAAATAAAGCCCCACTTGCTCTCTTGGCAGCACATAATAAATTAATGGATGTACTTTAGTTGGGGAGTTAAAAATGCATTGAAAATAATGGGCCATAACATTCTAGGGTTAACATTTATTCATAGATGATGCAATTAAATAAAACAGGCATTAACTTCAAGGTCACTCTGGGAAGTAATAAAAGTGAATATTTTAATTGAATTCTAATTGCCTCCCATTGATACATGTAAGTTAAATAAAATAGATGTCAGTCCTGCAAATTATAGTTCCCTTCCTAATTAATTTTTTAATTCTACATAGAGTTATCCACGCCCTGGACCTTGTTGCTGGTTTATCCATCCATTCATCTTTCTTCACATCTAGTTTAATTGAGGAAAAATTTGGAGGATGCAGTACTAAGAATTTACAATACATTGTTCTTCTCGTTAGTGTAAGCCATTTTAAGAAATTAAGAAATTACCAAACAGAAGTATAGATTTAAAAAAAAACTGTTTTGTAAGTATGATTCCAAATATTTTATTATACTAATTGTAGCAACAGACATACAGCTTCATCTACGCATGCATAGCAGTAAAAAATTGGGATGGTGATTATTGGTTCTGCAAATTAAAAGTTACGTTGGTTCCTGAAGCCTTTACCAGACGGTCTCTATTCACTCACAATATAAACCTATTGGAAACTGAAAGAAATAATATGTTTAAAAAGAAATGCAAACTGCCAAAATTTAGAATTCTGCTGAGAAATGGGAAGGTGCATTGCACTTCGCATATTTTCATGTAGTGGTGGGATATGGGAATATGTATTTACATGTGTATATAGTATGGGAAACTAAAGAGTTTACCCATAGTATATACATAGGCAGATTATTTGTATTTCATAAACTATTTGTATCGTAGTTTCTTTTAATTTATTGGTTTACATTCATTACTGGACAGAACAGAAGATATGTCCATATTACCAAAGAGAATCTTATGAAAGAAATAATATGTAAGTGTGTCTGGTTCTGACAACTTTTTCCCTTCTTTTTTGTTCGTCATGTATCCCTTGGTTTATATTTAGAGGAAATCAACCTGATTTTATGAAGAAGAGAGAGATTGCTTATCTTAGAAAAGTAATTATATTAATGGAAGAATGTTAATATAAATGTGTGAAACAGTACAGTACACAATCATTTCTGTCAAGAGAAATTGTTTGGCTTAATACCTATCCCATTATAATCAAGGACAGAATGGTAACCTGATGGAAGCTGGAAGAGATCACTAGAACCATTTGAACTGTTGAAATTGAATTAATATATTTCAAAACTTTTTCCACAAGAATAAATTATCATCACATATCTAGCACATACATTTTTAGTCTGTTAATATAAAGCAATAAACCAGTACAAAACAGGAATAGATGGAGGAAAAACACTCAGTCTTTTAACCTTTAATTATTAAGCAGTTTTAATAGCATTCCCCTAGATGGTAAGGGAATTTTTAATGTGCTTTAATGAAATATTTTAAAACTTTCTTACCTTTTTGAAATCTCATTCAATGAAACTTGTTTTCGTTTCACAGGAATTTAAATGTACCAAGATCATGATTGTAAAAATTAAGAGACATATTAGCTATTTTAACTCAGCAATGACTTTATATAATACTGTACTGCACATTTATGTAACAGCTTTCATCATCAACAATCTAAAGTGCTTTGCAAGGTACATATTTTAGAAATTGCTTCTGAATGGAGTCATTTTGGTGGCAGCTCTTTAATGACACCTATTACTGTATAAAGCAGTAGAGTAGGAAAGACAAGTATTGTATCAGTACAAAAAGAAGCCCAAACCACAATAGTTAGGAGTAATAAAAAATGGAATAACTGAAAATTTCTGTGTTCCTTCATTTTCAAGAGTTATAAATTTGGTTTTCTTTCATTTGCTTCATATGGTAAGACTTTTTGACTACTTTGTATCAAATCCAGCTAGCGTATTTTCTTGGTTGAAGATGTCAGCTTTTGAAACAGTTGTTCCTGGATTATTATACCACGCTACTCATTTTTGCCAGTTACTTGATTTCTCCTGAGAAGTGATTGTTAACTGACATGAGCTGGCCAAAATCAAAAAGTCAAGAAGCTGAAACAAGAATACAGAGAAGCAAGTTAGAGAAGCTATCAACTGTTAATAGGGCTTACTTTTATACAAAGAAAAAGAAATAAAAATGTAGACATCATATGGAATATTTTGTGATGGATGAAAAGGTACAACATTCAATATATTCTCTGAGTTTTCTTTCTGTCTCCATCCTTTTTAATCTTACATTTTATCTGTGCATCAAACACATAAAGAATGGGATTTGGCAAAAGAACTTCTCATTATGGAATACAGTCTGTGTCCTTTCCAGCTGCAGGAAGTATAAAAAAAATTAAATTGTATTTTAACTTTGTAGGTATCCACAAAAGTAACTTCTGACTTAAAGAGGCAGTATCCTTGTAGTTTTTTTATTACCTTGGACCTTTGTGTTTACTTTACTGGCTAGTGACATTTCAAAGAAAGGGAAACAATAGCTTTTCCACTTGACATGTGGTGAAATCGTAACTAGCTTTGTTTTTCCATAAACCTGGAAAATATTTGCCCAAAGATTAGGAAAAAAATATGACTCAGTGTATTTTCTTTAGGATAGTAATTATTTCAGATAATATGGAGTTTCTAAGGGAGATGTAATGTATTTTAAAAAGAAAGAACAAAAGAAAAATTTCTGGATGTCATAAGTGTAGTTATTACGAAATATTTTTACATTTTTTGGGTTTTTTTGCAGGTTTAGATCCAGATAAGCATCTAGGAAAAACTCTAGGTGAAATGGAGCCTATTCTTTTGGACGTAAGTATAACTTAAAGGATATTCATATAGTTAAACTTGCAGTTAAAAAGAAACACAGGCAGAAATTTGGTAAAATTAACTTAATAAAAACTACTTACTTTAATAAATTAGGTGTTAACCCAAAGCTTAGCTTTATACACAGAATATAAGCCTTTGCTAAGGACTTTTCATATGAAAAGCATTATTTCTTGACACAGTTTACAAATGGTGTCACCATCTTTAAAACAAACTAAGCGCATGAAACCTCAGTATTGCAGGAACACTAACTGATATTTCAATATGATATGTTAAATATTATATTAATATGATAAACCTAAATAATTGTAAGTTAAGACTTTCGCAGCAAGAAATTGTGTGACGAAATCATAGGTGATGGAAAACTTTACCGAAGATTCCTATTTGCACGTTTGCTACCATTTACACAATCAGACTGCATTCAGTAGGGCCTTTAAAAAATGGAATGAGATCTATTCCTGAGGATGTATTTCATTCTGTGTAAAGGATTGTGTGTCCTCAAACCAGGTAATGCTTGTTTGCAGAGCTAATGGATTTATTTAAAGAAAAATCATTCAGCTAGGGGGAAAAAAAAGACAAGATTTTGTACTTGAGGCTTCTTTGAGTTTGATATAGAAGAATCAAACAACAAGCTAAATAACTTTTAAGAATGACAGTTCTGAAATTATGTTTTTGTTTATTGTTTGTGAAAAATGCAAGTTTACCAGAATTCCTTGTCCTTGAGCCTGTTAGATACCTGCAATTATTGCATGTCTGTTAAAAGGGCCTTGATGTAACTTTCAGCGTAGGCTGTCTAAATGTCCACAAAATGATATGCTAAAAGTACTTCTCATTGTTCATCTGGGTTACTGGTCAGCCTGGCTTCATTAGTAGTTTGTTTTGGAACACTTAAGCATATGGCAAACTTGTGAAAGAGACAGAAAAAGTAACCAGAACTTTAAAAATCTCTTTTGCTACTGAAAGATAGTTACATAGAAGATGGGCAATTGCTACTTGGCAAAGCTATAAAAGAATAATTAACATGCATAGCATTCAAATAACCTTACCTGAAGAGATGGTGTTGATCTGTTCTTAACTTGAGGTTTGTTTCTTCAGACCTGGAGAATCTGCCCAAAAATCTTCCCCTCCTCCTCCCTGGCCCTCTGCTGTGTAAACTAGTTGGTATACAATCCCGTTCATTATCTTTTTTTTTTTGAAATCTTGTAAATCATCTCAACGTTCTGCATTCACAGAAAGCTTTTGTAATGAAAATTCAGGTTGCAGCCTCTGTGGGGTTGCAGCTGGGTAACTACTTGCCTCAGTTGAATCAGTAGTCTTAATTTCTTTAAAACTGAAGCAGCAGGTATTGCAATTTTAATTGTGCTAATAAGAGGTATTCTACATTTGATTTCACTGTCATTCATTTTTAGAAGAAAATAATGAACTCTGAAATCCAAAAGTACATGGTATTTTTTGGTGAATTACACATATTCGTTATCATGTTTGATGTCTTAATTTAAGTGATTCTTACTTATTCGGTTTCACTGAAATTATTACTGTAATGGTTTAACACTTTCCAAGACCCACATTTGAAGGTTTTATCTTTTATTGATACAACAATAAACAGAGCAATGGCTGCTTAGCTTGAAGTGTATAAAGAGAGCATTCTGATGCTGCTTGCAATGCTTGTCAGGCCTTTGTAGGCAAGACTGCACAACTGATTATTTGTTAATTTGGCTGTTGCTTGTTTATATGCATGCTATGAAAGTCAAAGCCAGTACAAATACATTTTTTTACTGGATACTTAGTTGGCTTTAAGGCCCAATAAAACCAAATTATTAACTATAAACTGAAGAAAAATACTTACAATGTGAAAAATACACTTACAAGCCAGTGAACTCTTCAGCATCAGAAGTTCTGGCAGACAGAATGTGAAAACAAGGAGTTCACAATTTCCAGTAAGGAGTAGAGATAAAATTTAAGATTCTGACCATATCATATAAGACACCATAATGATTTAATGTTTAACACTGCGCATCTCCAAAACTACAATGGCTTTATATTCTCATGATCTTTGATTGGTACTCAATTATTTAACCAATAATTTCAAATTTTACAGTAAAAAATTGTTTTTCTTGTTGGGGTTTTTAGCTAATATAGTTTTTTCCTGGTTTTTTTTTTATTGTTTTTTGAGTTCTATGTTGACATCTGATGTTACCTTACCATAGCTGTTTATACAGCTAGGTGCAGGGTATTTCTTTACAGTATTTTTCCTAGTATGATATGCAAGTTTGTGAGAATTTTTGCAGTTCTGTTTGGAATTAATTAAGTAATGTTCCCTATGTTCTTCAGTTTTCTTGAAAGTTACTTAATATCTGAGTAATTTAGTTCCCAGAAAAATGCCAATGTCTTTGATAAAGAGACACAAAATATCATGTATGTTGAGTAATTTGGTATTTCTGGGGAGTATCTTTTACTTTTAGTACATACTCAGAAAGTTCAACTTTTCTGGTACTACAGATCTGGAATTAGAACTCACTTTTGTTTTGTTTTATTTTGTTTTGCTTTGTTTTGTACTAAATGTTTACCTTAAGGAACAGTCAATGAAACCAACTTGTATTACTATAATGCACCTGTTAGAATTTGTCTTTTGGATATATAAGAAATAAACATGAACTAGTCATGCTCTTTTTAGCAAAAAAATCTCTGGTTGAGGCATTATAAGAGTAGTGGTTAGAAAAAATCCCCAACAAACCCACAACCCAGCCCTGACTTCCTCCACTCAGTTATTTGGCTTTGGAAACTTATTATTGCTTAAATTTTCAGTCTTCTGATTTACTTTATTTTATGTGCAAAGTAGAAATTATAATTAATAATTACTGACATAAAAGTGAGGGTTTTTTTGCAGTAGCAGCAGAAAAATGGAGGACTAGGGAGTAGGAAAAACTTTCTGCAGTTGTTATTGCATACAGAATGTTGAACTTAGGAGTGCCATGATGATGTGCCACCCATACTTTTATCAGGGGTGAATATTACTGGCTCAGGACATGGGCATCACAGAAAGGAAAGTTTTTTAATTATTGCTTTTTCCTGGTTGATAGGTCTTTGATTAATTTTTGAGGAGTGGATGCTAGCTAATTGCTAAATTATTAAATTGCTTTCATATCCCAATCTTTCCTCTGTAACAGGGATCTAAGATTTTTACACTAAAGAATTTTCTGTCAACTTATGTCTCAGACTGTGATCCCACTCTCCTTTGAATTTATTAATAGAATGGCAAATGGACATTATGGTTATATTTGTCTGTAATTCTTGCTCTGTCAGTAGCCAGTAGGAAAATGTGTATTTGTGTGCTTGTCTCATAAGTTAATGAGATCTTGATGTAAAGAGCATTTCTTTAAATATGAGAGTTTGTTAAGTTTTACAATTTTTTTGTCTGGGAACAAAGTCTTCACTTGAAAAAGGAATTTAATTTAAAAACAAACTCAAAAATTTATTTTTCACTACAAAAGTTAAAGAAGGAAGCTTTAATCCTTGTGTTTCATTCTCAAGGTAGGAAGAGACTGTTCTTCAGGTAATGTTTGTAACGGTCATTTATATGTATCTTATTTATATGCATACCCTGTAAGCTCATTGTGTACTTAAGATAAACTTTGTGTAGTCTAGGAGATGGTTTCATCACAGATTTCTGTTGGAGTTTGAAGTGGACTGGCATTACTTGCAATTAGTTATGTTTGATTTGTAAATTTGCAGTTTTCTGGCTCATCTGAACTAGAAGGCAGATTAAGCAACCATAAAATTTAGTGCAAAATTCCATGCTGTGGCATTATTATTAATATAGCATCCAATATGCAAACCAAAATAATCAGCCTTCAAATAATATTCTAAATTATTAAAAGGCAAAATTCTCATGCAATTGATGACATGAACGTTAAGGATCTGTTCTATGTGCTGCTAAATATCTTTTGGTCCTGTTGACATTTGTGAGAACTGAAAACCCTTTAGCACCTTGTATAATTGGTGTCAAGAATTATGTTGAAACCAGTGACATTGAAAATGAGAATTTCTCACAAGATAGGAAATGGTCTTACATCTTCTGAGTATTCAATGTTAATTGCCAATAATTAGTCTAGACACTATTTACAAACAGAGATATTAATTTTAAAAGTGACTTGTAAACAGTCACTCCATGTATTCACTGTGGAAAGGTTAGTTAGAAAGATCTCTCCTGGTTTTCTCTCTTCCAATGTTTTAATAGTTTCTTTAGGTTTTTTTGTTTGTTTTTGTTTGGTTTTTTTTTTTAAATAGAGTAAGAATAGAAGATTTTGACTAACTCTTTTGTAGGTTGTCCATTCTTATTGCATCAACATTAATTATTCCTGATGTATTTGTCCTATGTCCAACCTTGTTGCCATTGTTGACAGATGGAGTTCTCTTTTATGTCAGGAGTGTAATTTTTTAATGAGCTCTTAATTAAAGGTTTTCTTTTTCTCCTTTTCTTTGAAAGAAAATGTGGACAGTAAAATTAAAAATAACTCTCATAACAAGATACTGAAAAAATGTTTCATATATGTTACAAAGAGGTTTAGATTTTACAGTACCAGACAACTAAATATTCACACAGAGCATTACTTAGGTATTGTTTTCTCAGAGCATTTTCCTTTTCTGCAAAATAATGGCTGAAGACAATTTGGGCCTTTGGTTTAAGTAACTGAAGTTATAAACACTCTTTGAAGTTTTTAAATAAAAAGCTTTGAAAGAGAACTTTAAAGTAACACAAACTACATTCAGCTTCTGCAATAAAAATGCAGAATCGTTTGAATATATGTAATAGACTTGCTACACAAGTATTCTGGTAACCATATAAAAATGCAATCTATGATGTATAAATAACCCAGTCTTGTGTTTGCCTCAAAAGTAACAGCAGATTTGGAATTAATCTTATAGCCTGCAGATGGAGTTTCTCTAGCCCTCTGATGTTCTGGTGAGCTGTATTTCTACTTTGACTGTAGAAGCATCGTGGGCTTCTGTTCCTTTAAGGAAAGACATAAAGGGGTTAAATAAATATTCCCAAAAGTATCTGGTGTTGGCAATGGAGTTGAGGACTGCAGTTCAAGTTCTTATGAGTCACTTAAAACAGAATGTTAGTACTTGTTTCATGTTAAAAACCTGGCTAGGGCTTGGCTTGAATCACTGCAGTGACAGTTTAGAAGGTGATATAATCTGCTGCTGAGGGCATGAATTTCTCCTGCAGAGAAAGAGAAGGTGTCCCCATGCTCAGATTTGGTGCTTGTTTACTGTCTATCAATACAGTACATTGAGACAGTAGTACAGTGAGCTACTGAGCAGCTACTGAGTACTCCTTTCACCAGCAAAAGAACTTTGGTTCATGCTCTGCAGCTGCTCATTTGTAAAGCAGGAATTAATTAAGATAGTAATGTCTCATATTTTGAATGTTTCAGTTTATCTAGTTATGTGTTTAAGTAAGATATGCAGATCTTCAGGAATATTAATAAATACTTGTTTAGAAAGTATATTAAGTACAGTTTATAAAAGAAACGCTTCTCTTTAGATCTTTCTTTAGCTTTTTGCTTTTGACTTTACAAAATTCTCCTTTGTTTTATTAGATTTTTTAAAAATAATATTTATCAAAAAATAGAGTGCAGTTTCTGAATCTGTTGTCAAAAAATGTTTTCATTTTATACTTCTATGTGAAGTGCCACTTCTTGTGTTGACTCACAGTAAAAGTTTTTCCTACAGGTGAAATAGATACACTCAAGACAAGTAAGGGAGTCTGAACAACCTTTCATGGCCACTGATAAAGAAGAACTGGAATAAATTTGTCCATCTAAATATTACACTGCCTGTTCTACTTAAAATATAACACATCAATAGTTTTTAATCACTGTAATAGACATACAAAGAAATCAAGTATGATGTTTGGGATTTTTCAGCTCTGTAATGTGTAGTCTTTTAGAAACTACATGTCCGTTTAAACCCCAGCCAGCAACCCGTATGTACTGTTTTCGACATTTTCAGCAAAATATGTTTAATAAACTTCTTTAGTGTAATACTTACGTGTTTCAATTTCTCTTTTGTGATAGCTCTCTGAGAAATACGGAGTCCATGTTTGTGGAGAAGGAGGAGAATATGAAACATTCACTCTGGACTGCCCTCTGTTTAAGAAGAGAATAGTTGTGTAAGTAATAGTTTCTTTTATTTCCTTATATTAAAGCAATGGGAGCATCTTAAAATTTTGTTTGAGACAACTAGAGGTGGTAAGAGGTAATGCATGGTATTTACAGAGGTACAGCATGTTCTTTAAGTTCACAGACACGTTGTTTAACACTGGCAAAGTCCTCTGGAAAACTAAATCAATACCTGACACGATGAGGCGTTCATAGAGGGCTATAAACTTTTTAGACATTTGCTCTTTCGTTTACTTGCTGATTATGGCCTGCAGTAAAACTGGTACCTATACACTGACACTTTTATCCTTTCATGAAGTGTGAATTCCCTGTAATATTTATCTTTCATTACGGCTAAATTTGATAAAGTGCCACATCAGTAGCCTGCGGGTTCCATTAACTGTGTATGTGTGTGTGTGTAAGTTCAGTAGCTTAGAATGATAACAATAAACACTTTTATTCAATTACTATAGGATGTTTTAAATACAAACTTCATATGAATCCATCTCAATTACAAGGAATAGTTTATTCGTTTGACATTAATTGCTAAAATCTGTGTAGCGAGCTGTGGAAAATATTTGTGTCTTGTTTCTTATTAGCCTGTTAAGTAGCTAGGCCTGCACGCTTCAAGTAAAATATTTTGACTGCTGTTCTTTCTCTGAAGCAAGGAAATAGACCAGTAATCATGTAACCAGTAGTTTTAGTGCAGGTCCTGATTATGGAGCATGTAGACACAAATAAGGCTTTCATGGTGCAGGTCCATTTGTTTTATTTTCCTGTAAGACTGGGATCTGTCTGTGTACGGAATAGAGAACCAAGAACAGCTAGCTCCATTTCATTGCATGGCATTTGGGAGGAGCAGATCAACAGACACTGGCAGCTAATCTGGCAGATGTCCACTGAAGTACTGGTTGATCATGCCCTTGGTTTGGGATCTACCAAAGAGCAGTTTAAGTAGGAATATATTATAATATATTCTACATGTATATCTTGTTCTTATCTGAACCCATGATTTTGGCCTTTTGTTCCTGTTTTTCTCAACTCCATCCCACCACATGGGGAGGGGAAAGCAGGGGCAGGGGGCAGTGGAAGAGGGAAGTATATGGTTTTGGAGAGTCTCAGTGGGGACACTGAATTTGGGAGTACCATTCCTAAAGCAGGACTACATCCTGATACAATTTTTAACTGAACTTGTATAAACATTACAACCTAGAGGTTAAAACCTGTCAGGGTTTTCAAGATCCCTCAATTCCTGAACAACTCCAAAACATCTCCTGAGTTAAAAGTTTCTGAGGGAGACAATGAAGAATACTTTTGCCTACAAAAGAGGTATGATGGATTAACATTGGCTGGCTGCCAGGTTCCCACTAAGGTGCTCTCACTCTCCCTGTTTAGGAAGACAGGGAGAGAAAATAAGACTAAAAGATCTATAGGTCCAGAAGAGAGCAGTGTGGTGGCTTACCAATTACTGTCATGGAAACTGACATTGAATTTGGGGAAAATTAATTTAATTTATTGCCAAATTTCATTTAAAAAAAAAGTAGGATAGTGGGAAGTAAATACACCTCTTCTCACCTTGTTCTTCCCAGGCTTAGCTTCACTTCCTCATTTCTGACTTTTCTGCATCCTCCCCACTGAGCAGTGCAGGGAGGTGGAGAATGAAACTGTAGTTTGGTATGTAGTCAGTTTGTAGCACTGTCTTTGCTGCCCCCTTCTCTTCACACTTTTTCCCTGCTCCAGCCTGGGTCTTTTCCATGGCTCCATCATGAACTGTTACAAGGTGTGTCCTTCCCATCAGGCAAGTTCTTCAAGAACTGCTCCAGTGCATGTGCTTTCTATGGAGTATAGTCCCTCAGGAACAGACAGCTACTCATGGGTCTTCCATGGGATTTAGACCTGTCAGCAAAACTGCTTTTGTGTGGGTTTCTGCACAGACTGCAGTGTGTGTATCTGCTGTGATGTGGTCCTTCCTGGCCTGCAGGGAAGCAACCTGCTTCACCATGGTCTTTTCCACAGGCTATGTAAAATCTGTTCTGGCATTTGAAGCATCTCTGCTCACTCCTTCTTCATTGACTTTTGTGTCTGCAGGGCTGTCTCTACCATGTTTTTCTCACTCCTGTTGCAGCATAGTTTTCAAACATGTTACCACTGAGACACCACCAGTGTTGCTGATGAGCTCAGCATCCGTTGGTCTCATGTCATAGAGACCACCTCTGAACACTAACCCCTGCCACATAAACCTAAAACAACAGGACAAAATCTAGTACGCCTTTCATTTATAACATTGCTTGCAGGTAGTGTTTTCACTGGTCAGTGATTTGCTGTCTTAAACTTGGCAAAATATGTTTCTGCATTATATCCCTGCAAAGTAAAGAAGTATGCTGGCTCTGGAAAAAATAAAATGCAACCTTGAACGTTACTTACTATGGAGAAATGGGAGACTCTTTAATGTAAGACGGTATGACAAGTTCTTCTGAATGCTGAGTTGAATTCTTGCCATTCTTCTCTGACTTCATTAAAAAATGTGCCTCACAAAGGAAGCATGACAGATTGAGTGAAACATATATTTGAAAATAAACAATATCTAGTAGTGAAAGCAAAATCTTACAACCAAAATATTAAACAAGAGTCAGATTGGGTTTTATCTGGTTTTCCCAGGTAGTCTATTGTAATCCAGTTGTCAGCTTTCTTACTCTCATGTTTGAAATGTACCAAGCATTTCCTGTCCTTCTTATGCTGATATTTAAAGTACAATTGATCAACATTTCTTGAAATTTTAAATATCTATTTCTCATTTATATGAATATAATTTAATATCTACTCTTGTGATATAGACCTATTTGTTTGTGGAAGGCAGAAAAGTTTGGTCTTTTGGAAAGTAAATTGTCACATTTTGAATATTTGGGAAATACCATTTTCCTTTATATACCTTACTATTAGCTCTATGTTTAGGCTTGTAATTCTAGGTTTTGAGTTAAAAGCAAAATTATAAAATTATAATTTCTACAAACATGAAAAAATAGTCATGTTCTGAGAAGCATTGATTGTACTCTCAGCCTTGTTCTAACTTGATATATTTGTCCTGAGACAGTGGTACAGAGTGTTTATAAATGACTGGATGTTTTCTAGGTCTTCAAGAAGTCTTGAGAGATCAGACGATTTTGATTTCAAAACAAATAGCAGATTGAGACAGTTTTTCAACTATTCTTAATTTTTTTCAATCTTACAAAAATTTCCTTAACAAAATTCCTGTGTTTCCATTACAATCAAACAGGAATCATCTTAGATAGTCAAGTTCCTACTCAAAATTCAGGCTTTTAGTGTGAAATGGCCTTATATAATTTATTTGGGTCTCTGAAATCACTGTCTTTCATTTTAAATGTCTACTTTTCCTGTGTTTTGGGTTGGTTGGGTTTTTTTTACTATTTCCCAAGCTGGATATGACATGTCAAGTTCAGGACTTCATCAGTTTTTTTAAATTGGAGACTAATTGGATGTGAACTGAACTATTCTGCTTTCCACCTATTTTTTTTACACTTATTTCTGTTAGAATTAGAAGACACCATTGTCATTTGAAAAGAATTATTTTAATCATAAAAGCTATGTATAAAGCATCTTACATCTTGGATATAAACACTATTTTAATCATAAAGAATCTTGGTAATTACTCCCAGGAACGAAAGTATTCATCAAAATACTTTAATAGTTTCCTTAAAGTGGATCTTCTTATGTTAAAGGTATATATCATTACTGTGTGACATTTTGTTATTTTTAAATTCCAAAACACATTTTATAGAATAGACATTTCTGTTAATTTTAGACTTTAGTTGAGGAACAGGGATCTGGCCAAAGCTGCAACTGCTTTGAGTTTGCATTGATTTTATGTGGTATTACTATAAATCTATCTATATCATCTCTTTGAACGCTATGAAGGTACCAAGCGCATCATGGTTTCCAGAAAACTATGTGTGTCCTTAGCCTTACTTTCAACAATTTTCAGATTTTCTTGTACTGCTTCTGAATTTCTGTTTTCCTTGAGTTTCTCACCTTCTGATGTTTGTTTCTTAGAGCTACCTTTTTCTTAAGTAGTAAAACCATGCAGATGGATATAACAGATACTGCCTCTTGTGAATCAAAGTGTGACAGATTGTGTCTGTAAAAATGAAAACTAAAATTAACTAATTTGAATCAGCACACAGGAAGTTTAACATTGTTACCAACACATTTGGCATTAAAAAGTTATGTCTAGTAGTCTTCACTATCAGATGCAAGATGGCTGGATCAGTCAATTTCTCAGTATGCAATACTGTATGTTGTTAATACTTAAAAAACCAATCCCTGGAGCATTAATCAAAACAGTGGATTTTGAAAAATCTCCTGTTGATGAATTTAAAGATTGCTGTACATATTAGTCTCTGGGATCTAAAACACAGTGTAGTTTATATTTTCATAGGCTACAGCTAAGTAATTCTCTTAATATTGGTCTGTAAGTGTGGGGAAATAGTGGAAGATTGTCATGAAGGGTTGTAAATACACTCAAGTGACTTGCAGCTGGGGTGTCAAAAACACATGTATCATAGTAATTGTTTCTGGCCTCTTGTGTTGGAGGAGTAGAGCATCTGTGTTTAGGTAACATAGGCCTATGATAGACTATGGGGCCCTATGGAACATGCTTGAGATTCCTGCCTGGCTATGGGAAAGATCAAAGAAGAGAGGGATATTGCACCTGTGCAAATCCCTGAGATACAGGAGAGACCTACAGGTTTGGTGATGCTCTAGCATGCACCAAGTCTCTGCAGTGCCTGTGTCCCTTCTTTTGTGCCCCTGCCTGAACGCTGCTTCAGGGGTCCCAGGTGATGAGGTGATGAAAACAAGCTTACTCTTTGCATTTCATCCGTGGTTTTATGGTTGTTGCTGTATCTCCTGTGCCAGCTCACACAGGAAGTATAGTTTATTCTTTTTGAAAATTGAAAATTCTTGAAGGTAATGTATTCTTCAACACTGTGATTTTATATAACAATCTTTTTCTTAATTTATATGAAAGCATTGATAAGAAATTAATAGATTTTCAAAGACTTACCTGAGATTTTGTGTTATACAGTGACTAAGTGTTGTCTCTATGTAAAACTATGTACTATACTATTTGTTGGTAATTTTTTTTTTATTTCAGAGATTCAGCAAAGGTGATCATGCATTCAGCGGATGCATTTGCACCTGTGGCCTACCTTCATTTTTTAAAATTACATCTGGAGAATAAGGCAAGTAGGCTGTGAATTTTGTTTTCGTTTAAAGCTATATGCATGCTTTCTAGTTGTGTTGTTTTGTCACAATTTGGAGTGAACTATCATATTCTCATATAGGTGTTCCATTCAAATAACAATGTATATATTTAGCTGAATTTCAGAATTTACTCTTAGGAAAGACCAAACATACTTGTTTCAAAGTGAATGAATGGAGGTAGTATATTTGTTGTGGCATTTTTCATCTTGAAAACTCAAGGTGCTCCGTCAGTGTGGTTCAGTCAAGCACATGTGCAGCCTGGGTAGAGCATCTGCACTGTAGAACACAACTGTATTAGGAAACCATATGAGCAGCATTAACTTGTTGGGAGGTTGCTTCTGTTTTTGATGTTTCTGTTGTAAAGTGGATGATTTAAAAACTTGCTAACCTGTAAGTGCTTGAGTTTTGAATGTTCTGGGTTTAGGATATTTTCCATATGAAAAATACACCTAATGAATGACTTTTAATCACGTGGAGATTATCTTGGTCAAAAATTTTGAAGGAATCATTTTTAGTTTGTTAGAATTATTTCTATCAACTTACGATTCTATAGAAAGAGCAGAACAGGAATAGGAACTCCGGTCGTTTAAATGCTGCAGATTTTCATGTGAGCAGAACTAAGATCAAAACAGACAATATTTTTATTTCTATTTGTCATCACTTTTCTGTTTTTCACTTTATTATTTTACAGTTAAAAATTATTTTTTTTCTTCCTGAGCCTCTACAAGTGTTAGTATTTTGTTGAAGAGAGTGCATCGTGATCTGTGTTCTGTTGTTGCAGTCATCTTTGTATAGCTCTTCCTATGTCTTTCTGCACTTTGATGATAGAAGTGCAGAAATTGTTACAGAACATTATTCTATTGGTATTTCAAATTTCATGTCTCTTAACCAACATTTCCTGCATGTCTTTTAATAGATCATGCCTACCGCTCTTCCCTCTCCTTTTTTTTTTTTAATTTTATTGTTCGAAACAGATAAATTACCCCAGTGTTTCTCTTCCATGATGGCCTCATTTTGCCTTGGAAAGTAAATTGTATTTCATCCTGTCGATTTCTAGGTTTGGATTTCTTTTAAAAATAAAACATTAAATATTTGTGTAGGAGACTGTGAAAAGGATATCAACTATGTGAAGCAAAACCAAATAGGCTGAATAAAGGAAAACTTGGAAATGTGGTAGGGTGGGGAAGACTGATAATATATTAATATTTCTTTGGGGGCACTGACTTTATTGCTCATGGCAAACTTGATGCTAAAATGTACCATACATCTCTACAATGTGACAGGCTAGGGAAAATGAAAACCACAAAGCTTTACATAAATCAGGGGAAAAATCATATTAAAATGCATAACATTTGATATAAGAATCAAGATTTTACTTTTATCTGTTCAACAGCTCTTTTCCCCTTCTTATGTAGATATTTTAGATTTGGTTAAAGCCTCACAGTTTCAGGCAGTGTTGTAGTAAACCATATTTCCAATCCATTGTAGAAAACCTGTCACACATTGCAAGGGGTAAGGTTTGCAGCAGCTTGCCCTGCTTTTTGGTATATAAATTAATGTATATTTAAAAGGAAAAGAGTCTAATTTTTTAAATAGTTGTCTCATAAGGAAAAGCATTAGTATCTTTTGGCTATAGATTATTTTATGTCATGGTAAAACAGGCTAAGTTTTTGAGAAGTTATGAATATGGAGAACCAGTCTGTCTTTTAGACCATAACTAGTGGCATCATTTAACTGCATAATAATAAAGGCATGCCTTCAAGACTGATATGCCTGTAGTATTGTACTTTTGCTCACTATTTGGTGCTTATAAGCCTGTGGAAAAATTTAACTATCAGTTAACATTCGGCACTTAACAGCCAATCCCATAATAACAGAGTACTGCAGGAAAAAAACTGCTTCAGATGGAGAACTAATTTAAGTTTGAGGCTTTCAAGGGATTATTGAAAATTGGAAAAATAATACACGATTATGAACAATGTGTAAAAGTAGCCACTTTTTAAAGCACTTTGTAGAAAATATTAATAGACTCCACAGTGAAGTGTAATTGTAATAAGTACTATGACATTAGTTTTGTTATCATTTCTGCTGTGAGATAAACATATTTTTAACTGTATTGTATATTAATTTTGTCTTTGTTATTTGCCACAGGTGTTAATTTTACATTCCTTGAATTTACTTTTAAAATAATTTTGCAATTACAGCTAGTGCACCTTGGTCTCTGCTGTCTTTCCTCTTCTATAATGCATTTTCTTTAGCTAAATCTCTTCATGTTTGACTACAAAGCCTGTCTAGAAATTTGGTTTAGATTGTTTCTGGCAGCAAAATGAGCCCTTGTGCCTAGGGGAACATAACATTGTACTCACTGTTCTGGTTTAATATATTTCTGTGCAACTTCAGGATGTTTTTTGCATAATAATTGAAGCTTTTTAAAAACACACTTACTTTTCTTTCATAGATAGTGATGCAGAAAAGGCTAAAGAGATTAAATAAATTCTATATTTTATTATTAAAACTATTAAAATTAAGTAAATAATTTTTGTAGGCATTTTACAAAAAAACCCATTTAGAATAAATAAAAATGGTAATAAAATACTAATGCTCAAAATTTGGGAATGTCTCTTTTACTTCAGAGTAAAAAACAAGGTTATCAGTCTAATATAGATACCTAGCTTCATCAGTATTTTACTTTTCCAAGATAGTCACTTCATACACTTAAAATATAGAATGTTTTTTTCTGTGGGAGACAATTTCTGAAGCATATTCTAGAATCATTGAATTAGGTGTATTGGCCTTCTACTCAATAAAAATTAAATTCTGAGTATTTTCAATTAGGAAAGAACACAACTGTGAAACAAAATTTTTATTTACTTTGTCAGCACAATGAACTTGCTCTTATTTTCTGCTATATTGTTTGTTGGCTGTGTAAAGATCAGAAACAGAAATTAAAGCTGTTGGAGCTTCTGCTGATGGGAATATAGTTCTGATGACAACAGTGCACATACTAGCTGTTCATGCTTTCACATTTGCTCCCTGCATTTATTAATGAATACTTTGTTTTCAAGTTCCAGTGAGAAGGAGCACACATATATCAAACAATACAACATGGGAAACAGCAGCACTTTAACTCTGAATAGTCCAGAATTAGAGGGAATAATGTAATTTTCTTTGTACACTTTGCAGAAGAAATGAGCCCATTTGCCTATAAGAGATACAGGAATCATGCCTGCTGCTGATTTTTCTTATAATAGACATTACATTATATTACCTATTATAAACTGATAACTGTGTCTTCCTGTCTGTAAAAGATCTTGACCTTGTAGCTGGAACACATCAGAAGTGCAAGCAGTTTGCCCCTGTTAAATGGCAGGAGATCTATTGTGCAGGTCATTTTGGAGAAGATTTTAAAAACACTTGTAGAGTTCTGTAACTTGTACAATTGGAAATTTAGAAAAGGTTTTCAAGAGATATTTGCATGCCATGTGTACTAAAGGCATGTAATCCTATAGGTTATATATGATTTAATATTGTAGCCTATTTCTGTCCAGTTCCTCATTAATTATTTTAGTTAATCTAAAGTTTAGAACTTTAGCTGTAGAATTAGACTTCGTCAGTGATGTCAGGGCAAATAGGAAGGAATTTCAAGTTTCAAAACGTTTCATTGGTGGTGTTGTGGGCAGCATTTTTTTAATACTTCATCATCATTGAACAATACTTCTCCTAGGCAACCTTTAGTTTCCCTTCTTCGTCATAAGAATATAGATAACCCTTGTAGTTTTGTTTTCAAAACTTGATAACGAATATCATAGATTTTTTTTTGTACTCTGATTTATTTCAAACACTATGATAATAAATAAAGGATTTTCTTTTCTACTGTAGTTGATTGTAGATTCAGTCTAATTCTCTGAGGAAAGATAATTTTTCATTCTCTTTTCATAAAGAGATACTTTATTTGAAAGTATTTGGAGTAAAGGGCTTTCCTATGATTCTGTATATTGTACTCAAAATAATACAAGATGCATGTGATCTCCCTCATTATATTTATTTCAAGGAGTTCTGTTATCAAGGTACATCACAAGGAATAAAGAGGTTATTGTAATCTTTTGTCTTCTGAGTTCTCTGCTCCACTGTATTCTCATTGCTTCTCAGTGGGAGAGTTATCAGTTTTAGAATTGTGTTGTGATAGGTTTTTATACCAGCTTCTGTAGCAGAGAATATAAGCTTTTTAAAAAGACAATCTGTTGTTTTCATAAAAGACCACTGCATGGAATTTCAGCTATATCAGTCAAAGTCCTAGCTCCAAGGCTTTTTCAACAGGAGAATTTGGATCTTGGAACACTCGTGCATTTGCTTAACTTCATTCTGAGCGCACTTGCATCAATGACATGAGTTATGTGAATATAGTTAAGTGTATGCATGCATGCAGGCTCTGATCCAAAATTAGGTTGGTATCACAATGTACAGTGGGTGTGGGAGAAACTGTGTAACAAATGGGAAAATATATTGCTTCTGTGAAGTAACATGAAAATGTTATGCGATAAAATAGGTTCTGTAAGATTTAATTAAAATGTCATTATAGCAAGCTTGATTTTTTCTTTTTAAAGTGATGAGAATATTATTCAGTTAAAGTTACTCTGTTTATGGCCGTCTGTAAGTTTTAGCTTCTTTTACTTTCTCTGTTGAGAGGAATGGAAGACCAACTTTTGTATGGATTTAAATATAGCTGCTAAACAGAGTATGGCAGCTCTGCTTAGGCTGGCATAGAGCCTGTTGTTCTTCCCGTGCCAGGTTCTACACCTAATACTTCTGCTATAGCCTGCACCTGTGCTGCTGTGGGAAGTGATTGATTACCAATGTTTCAGGAGCCTTGAATGAGTCATTGTGATGTATCACAGTCATTGAAATCAACAGATTTCCCTATTTTTTTTTACAGATGCAGCATCTCATAAGAGATTTCTGACATTTCACAATAATTTCCAAAAAATTTGCCACTGACTGGGTTTTTATGTATGTGTGGAAACACAGATGTATAATTTTATTTATCTCTGTGAAGAAATACTCATAGAAGCTAAATTATTTGTAAAATACTGAGTTACTTAGGAAAAAGGGATGTGACTGTAGATGATATGAAAATTTAATGTGGCATCTGTTTGGGATATTTGTAACATTAACAAATTACAAAGCTATGGGGGAGTTCTCTATGTTACACCAAACCAGTTTTAATAGAGTCTGTGAGGGTCACTCCATACCCATGACTTTTTTTTATGAAGCACATCTTGTAGAAGTCATGTTTAGAAAGGTAGATGAAAGCATTTTAACTGGTGGCATAAAAATGGAATAGGTGCTCTTTTCATGTTCCCTTGCAGAGCATATAAATTTGGTCCTCCTGGTTAGGGAATGCAGAGAAGTTACAGATCTTTAACAACAGCCTCAGAAGATATATGTATCTCTAGATCTCTTCAAAAGTGGTATGTAAAGCTTAATAAAAGTGAGTAAAAAAAATGGCAAACTGGAACTTCTTCCTTTCCATTTAGGATTTTTATGGCATAGTAAAGTTAAAATCCAGGTGATGTAAAAACAAAACCCGAGGCGGCATTCACATCGCCGTGTCTGTGCATGCTTTCTTGGGGGTAGGACCAAGAGCTGCAAACTCTGCATATGTTACATTAGAACTTCCCTGAATGCCCATGCTACAATGCAAATTGGTTGTTTCATGGTGGTTGCTAGGAATTACTCGTGAAAGTAATTTATTTAGTAAAACAACAAGTTGAAAGAAGCAAGTGGCAGCACTTCTAGCACATGATGCTGCAATACAGTCTGTATGTCTCCATGAAGTGCTATTTTGTAGATTAAAAAAACCCCAAAACTTTTAAAATAATTTAATTTCCTTGGTTCTTGTAGCTTAAACCATCTTAAGATCTTTTTCAATTACAGACTTGTGTTCCTGCTTCTTTGTTTTTTAAGTCATACCTGAAGGCTTAGGAGCAATCAGGCATCCCTCTGGGTAATAGCAAAATGCACTCAATGATGGTCGTAGTCAAAGGTGTAAGTCAGTGTGTGAGAAATGGTGCAGATGCTGGTGGATGCTTGTCTGTTGTTATATTGGAATGTGTGTCATGTTTGTGCTAAATTGCAGTTTTTGTCTGGGCTATTATATTACATCTTCTTGACTTCTTTTAACCTCTGATGTACAATTGATTCATGTAAAGTAGATTATTGCCCTGACTTTCATGTCTTTCTTGGAGGAATGAATAAAATGAAGTGCAATCAAAGAACATCAGCCCCTCTTAGATAATAGACTTAGTGTTTACAGTGCTTATAAAACTACCTATGACCTCTTTTAGAGTCAGCAGAACTGAGTTTCCTCTCACAGATAATGATCTTTTTGTAATTTAGCCTTTCCTTAAAATTTCCAAATGCACTCCTTCAACTTAACTGGATCCTTCATCACTTCAGTGAAGTCAAATATTGATGTAAGAGTTACCACAAATTTCTGATGCATGCTATGGTTTTTGCCCTTATTTTTCTGACATTTTTGTGATTATTACAAAGAGAAATCTTTAAAGTTTCAATATGTTTATTTTTCCACAGGAAAGAAAAAATATACAGTAATATTAAATACAGTAAAATTTCTTCATTGTACAGTCTTAATATTCTTTTTTAATGACATTTTGCATAGAACATGAATTTATCAGCTAAAAGAATATTCAGCAGTTTCTATTCCCTATTTAGGGATTGCCAAAGGTTTCATGTTTTGTCATGTTTTTATCTTGCCTTATTTGGATTTATTATAATTTTTGTGAATTCAGTACTTAAGAAGCCTGCAGTAAAATGCAGATTTTAGACACTACATGAAATTTGAGATCTTTGGGAATAAATGTAATTGACAGAATCTGGCATTACAGCATGCAGTGGTGTTTGATTAGGGTTTCTAGGCAAATTCTGTCATAGTTCATATTGCTTTTAGATAGAAAAGTAATATTATCCAAGCTAGTGGTCCAAAAGTCAACGTGCTCTACAGATGAGGGTGGTTGGAAAATCAGGTGGGAGAGAGTAAAGGTTCTGATTGCTCTAAAATTAAAAGGCAAATGAAAAAAGAAAAAGCACCAAAAAAAAAAGCATGCTGTAATTATGTGGCATGTTGAAAATGTAATGAGCACAGAATTGTTGAAGATTGGTCAGTAAGCACTCTGCCTGTGTATTTTGCTTTAAAAGGTACAGTGGGTAGTTTTTTTTTTTCCTGGTCTTCAGAAAGCATTTGGGAAGAATGATTTTCCTTCCTTGTCAAGAGATTACTTCAATGTATTGATCTTGGGAAATGCATTTTTCTGTTATCTCAACTCATACCAAAGTGTTTGATGGAGAGGATGGTCTTTGTGAGATAATAAAGGTTTAGGTTTTTGTTTGTTTCATTTTGGTGTTTTTTTGTTTACATGGACTGCCTTCATTCATTGTTCCAAAAACTTTTAAAACTTTCTTATTAATTTTTTGCTCTATTTCAAGTATGTGATGACAGTGTTAATTTTAAAATTATTACTTTTCTAACTTTTGTTCTTTTGTTCACTTAATTTATACTATTTTTTTGAAAGCACTGTTGTCTTATATATAGTTGTGGGATACCATTTCTTCATAATAGTATTCTTTCTGTCTTTATTCTTGGGTCTCATCATTTTTCATTTCCATTCAGTTACTAAGTCTGCTTTTTTCTTCCGTTTGATATGTCAACAGGAGTACATTATGTTTCACCAGTTTTGCAATCTAATGGGAAATCCTAATGCTATTCTTTCATGAATTGTTCTATGATGTGTACTGTTGAACTATAGTATTTTTTGTAATGTAAAAATATATTTGAATGCTAAAATATGCTAATTCACTGCTTGGGCATGCTGTTTACTTGCTTATTTTATAATGTTTATCTCAAGCAGGAAGAATCCTTGGGTACTTTTTTGGTCAGTAACTGTTCTTGTGAGATAAGCTGCGCAGATGATGGTATTTTCCCTTCATCAGAAGAGTGTGAACCGCAGAAGAATACTCTAGTCACCTGGAAGACTATGGAATGTAGCTCTTTGGATTTCAGTGAGTTTTGCACAGTATTTTAAAAAAAATAGTTAAAAAGATTGACTATTTCATGTCAGGTGGAATATGCTAAGTACTGTACATGCACTCCTGAAGAAAATGTGCTTGACCCGTAGCAATTAGTCTGAAAAAAAGAGATCCTATTAGAATACATTTTTCCAGTAATAATCAATAGATCTGTAGATGTGCTACTTGCATGCATATTTTGTGGAGGCAGTGTTGGAGAAGAATTTGGGAGTTTTGCTACCAGAACACTTACTTTTATATCTGCTTGTAAATATTTTTGATGATGTTTTTACAATTTGTGGGTTTCTTTTCTGTTAAAGTTCTTTTCCCTTAAACAATTTAAAATGTATCCTTGGTTAATCTGAAACCTTTCATTGTTTTAATCATAGTTCTTATCTTCATTTCCCATAGCTAAGACAATTCAAAATTCAGGAAAATCCCTGAGTGGTTACCAGTGGTTTTCAAGTATCCCTGCTCATTTCCTTCCATCAAAGGATAAAAATGCTGAAGATGCAGCTCGGGAAGCATTTTCCTCTCTCAGAGGTGCTTTATTCAGTTAATACATTATCTGCTGTCATTGATTGTGTTTTTAATATGGTCTAAAGGAAGAATATTTTCATGTGGTTTTATATCTTTATATGTTGTGGTTGTTGGTTTGCCATCTCATTTTGCATTTGATTGGAACCTTTGATATCAAGACTCCCATCTTCAGTGTTTAGCACATCATAATTTGACTGCCTTTGAAGACCCTGGAAAGCCAGAGTAGAGTTGATATCACTGTAAAAACACGATTTCCACAGTACTTGCTCACTTTATAGCATTCTTGAAATACAGAGTGTGTGTGAGTATGTATGTGTGCTGTAGATGCTGTCTAGTTGCTAAAATGTGTTTGTAGCTTCCATAAACTAAGTGTTCTAGAAAGATGATATACATTTCGGCATCTAGGATTGCATCAGTAGCAGCAAATCTCATTCCTGATGTAAAGGCAAAATTGCTACCTTAGGAATCAGGAAATCCAGGTTCCTTAGAAGATTCTGACATAGAAAATAAAATGTTCATTTTTTTGTTTTGTATTTTTTCATTCTAAAGTTTAAGTAAAACAGATTTGTACAGGCTTCTTTTCATTCATAAAAATGGAAATAATAATAAAGCTATACTTCAGACAATGTAACCTTTTGGAGCAGTTCTGCTTAAGTAAGGGTGAGTCTCATCTGATCATATTCTGTAAATTATTAGAATCCATGAATGGCTAACAATTTGACAGAAAGTCTGTAAAGTTTCCCTGTGTATCCAGGACATAGGACAATGTAACAATCCTGTCCCTGAGAAACCAAAGTTATGAAGAGTCCAAGAACTTGTTAACCAGTTCATCATGTATGCCTTTCTACTAGAGGGAGTGTTTTGGGAGTCAGTTTTATTTTGATTATAAGCTGGGGAGAAGTTATTTCCCACCATTCCTCTCATCCATGTAACGGAAAAAGGAACAGTACTTTCATGTAGGGGATTTTTTAAAAATAAAGGTAAAAATAATGAAATTTATCCAAATCACTGCCTTCAGCTTATTCTGTGTCCACAAATTCATTTGTTAGCTCATATATTTTAAATTTAGAGTGGGGATGTTTGTGTGTGCAGATGTATGTATCAGTTGGTTGAGGGCTTTTTTCCCCCTCCAGTATTCTATATAATGCTACAGGACTTTTAACTGCAGGCCTTTCTTCTTGACTAAAGTGCTGGAAAGTTGAGAATTGCCCTTGTTTCCTCATTAAGTGAGGATATAGCAGCTGGTATTGATCTAGTGATTGCTATCAGGTCGCATTCAAATACATTTCTATTTCCATACAGAATTGCCATTGTATGCCAATTTATCAGCTGATGTTTCTGGACATGTATTTTGATTTCATAGGAGATCTATGTCAATTGCTATATAAACTCTTATATAAGTTGTGCACAATTTCTTTTCTGTGAGTGATAATTCCTCTTTTCAGATTGCCACTATTTTTGGCAATATGTCTAAGTAAAGCTGAGACATTTAGAACAAAATTCAGTATTGGTGTGACCAAGCTAATCTTTGTGAAAGTGTGCAAAATTCTGAACTGTCTTTAAAAGCACTGAAAATTTTTACATAAAAACTGTTTCTCACTAAGGCAACAACCTTCAGAGATTGTCTTTATACCCTTGTACTTCTCAACTGAAAAACAACTATATAAGTATATATACATGTGCACACTGTAACATTAAAGGGCAGGATCCCCAGAAGGATCTGAGAAGACTGAGAAACACTGAAAAGAACTTTACTTGGCTTATTTAAATTAGGTCACAGAGTACTCTCTTATTATATATGCTCTGTATTCAGAGAAGATTTTGTCTTCATTTACTTTCTGTTGCTCATGAACTACAAAGGAGACACTGCAGAGCTGATCACATATCTAGTTCTGTGGTCAGCTATATAAGAGTAATACATTCTTTCTGAGCGCTATGACTGGAATATTCTGTGCATACACATTCAGATGATCTTGGCTTCTTAGTATGTCTTCTTTAGATGTCTGCTTGAGCTTTCCTCTGCTCACATCCTTCTTTCATTTTTCCTGTGGCCATTTCTGTTTCCTATTGTGTCTTGCCATTTATAATTCTTTGTTTATGCAGAGATTATTATTGCAGTGAGAGTTTTTAAAAACAGCTTAGACAAGCATCCCTCTGGAATGGCATATAAATATTTGATCTTTTCCTTGAAGATGGCTATTGTCCCTTCCAGTTCTGCATTTTTGTGATTCAAAATCCTTTGTCTATTACTAGCTGTCACACAATGAGCACCCCACCCCAAGCCCCCCCCCCAACACAATCAAACTTATGGATACAAGTAATTTGGACTGTTAACATACCTACATGCATGAATGCATGATGTGTTTTCATGGGGCAAGAATTCACCACTGTTTTAGAGTGGATAAAATTTATTTTGTAGTCTGCTTCTGTATATTTGGAAAACTAATATGAGAAAGAATATAATGGAAGAAAGAAATACTAAGTGGGGAAAGGTAGTGTATTACAAGACGTTCAGTCGTGTTTAGACAGCAGTTAGGTTATTACCAGTTGGTTTTGCTGAATAAAACCATGATGCCCATGTTGTCTTTCTACAAACATTTAAAATACTCTGTCTTTAACAGCTATATTTTTATCCTGCAGCTAATTTGACCTCAGAGGGATTGAAACTGCAGGATATTATTTTGGTTCATCTGTATATGAAGAGCATGGAAGATTTCAGTGTTATAAACTCAGTTTATGTGACAGAATTTGATTTGTGTCCACCAGCAAGGTAGGATTAGACTACTGCTATAGTATATTTATGATGCACTCTAATAGACTGAATTATTGTTGCCATATTTGTGAAGCATTTTACCAAATGTTTGTGTCTCACAGAAGACTTTTTCTGCCTTTTGGAATATTAACATCACAGCTGCTCATGTCAAAAACACTAGAGCTAGAAATTCCTGCTTTAATATATACCATAAGGTTTATAAATGCCCCCCCATATGGACTTATAGAAGGATAATACATGATTTGCAAGTCTTGGTTCTTTTTGACTTGATTGAACTGACAGCTGTTTTTATTGCTGGGACTTTATTTGCTTTTCTTTTCTGTTTGCATCCCTTGACCTTTTGGCAGTGCTTCTCTGAATGCATCCCAGGATATCATCAACCCTCTTTGCCACAAGGTCACGCTGTTGGCTTATGTTCAAGTCAGTGTCCATCAGGAACCTTCAGTCCTGTAAAGCTGCTTTTTAGCCAGTGGGCCCACAGAATATACTGGATCTTGAGTTTATTCCTCCCCCAGGTGGAGGACTTACAGCTTCTCCTTGCTGAATTTCATCAGGTTCCTGTATGCCTGTTTCTTCATCCTGTCAATATCCATGTGGATGGCAACTTGCCAAGGATGCACTCTGCCCCTTCATGCCCCTTCAAAGTGTATTGAAGCCTTACAACCAATATTAAGTCTTCCAAAAAGTAATGAGGTCTGGAACCCTCTAGGTCTTTGTGACAAATGTTACTCACCTTGTTCTATTTATTTTGTTAAATACGAAAGCAAAATTATTATCTGAGCAGTTGTTTGGGATTCACATCATGAAATACTGATGGTTATTTCAAAACTATATTTAGTTAGGACTTTTTTTTCCCTTTCCTGGCCTGTATGCACTTGGCTCTGGTTGAAGACAAATACTGGATTAGATGGGTCTTTGGTTCAATACAGTCTGGTTGTTCTTAATGTCTTGTGTTTCCCTCAGATAACCACACTAGATGGATAACTTAGCTGCAGTTCCATGTTCAGTAAAAATCCAAGTATGAAAAGAAATTATATTGATGGTAGCACTTTTATTCATAGATACACAAAGTATATTTTTTTCAATATCTGTTGTACAAAATCTTCTATTTTACATCCAGGTCTATGTCTGACATAATGAAACTGCTTGGTAGTTTAGGTGTGCACTATGTGATTCCTGTGTTATTTGGATGTGGTGGGTTTGTTTTCTATTGGAAATTGGGTAAAAAACACCTTGGCCATGAAACTTTTTTTTTTCTTAATGTGTCAAACTAATTTTCTCTTTGTATTTTTATTGCCTTTGTCAAAATGGCTTATTTCTTTTTACAGTAATTTGTAATTTTTACAGTAATTTCTTATGCTTCTGAGATAGTATGCTGAGAATGCAGAACTGATACAGCTTGAAAAATTTCACTTGAATTGTAGGTTAATACAGGTTGCAAGGAACCTCTGGAGGTCATCTAGTCCAATCCTGCACTAAAAGCAGGGTCAACTGTGTGGTCATACCTCTTGTCTTCTTCATATTTTTAAAATCAACTGTTCAGCAATTTTCTAATGAAAAATCCTGTATTTTATACTCTTATTGCAGAATATGAAGTGTAATAGAGGCTTGTGAATTTTAAGTATATCAAGACAAATAGTTCAAATATATTGCTAAGATAATCATCACATTCCAGTATACTGCCTGGTTGTCAGACACAAGACAAGCAGAGAGAGGCTTCAAGATGCTGACTGCAGGCCATGATTATTAAATCAGAGAGAAATAGGAGGGTTGACTGTGTGTGCCTTCAGAGGAGGGATCTAATCCCAGCTGTAAACTACACAAAATTATTCTTCACTCCTACATGTTGTAGGTTCTCTTTATAATACTCAGCTTCTCACAATTTAACTTTTCTTTCTTATTCTTTCATGTTTTAGGCCTCCACATTTGCATAGCCAGCTACATAGCCTTCCATCAGTAAAATAACAAGCTAGAAAGATTAGGAAGTTGCAGGAAAATTACTTTTTAGTTTTATTTTTATGGAGCAAACAGGTTTAAGAGCATCATAGAATATCCTGAGTAGGAAGAGACCTACAAGGATCATCAAAGTCTAGCTTGTGATCCTGCACAGGACACCTTAAGAGTCACACCCTGTGCCTGAGAGCATTTTCCAAATGCTTCTTGAGCTCCGTCAGGCTGGTGCTGTGACTGCTTCTCTGGGCAGCCAGTTCCAGTGCCCAACCACCCTCTGGGTGAAGAACCTTTCCCTAATATCCAACCTAGACCTCCCCTGACACAGCTTCAGGCCATTCCCTTGGGTCCTGTCACTGTCACTGCAGAGAAGAGATGTTTGTCCCTCCTGTTCCCCTCAGGAGGAAGCTGTAACTGCAGCGGGGTCTGCCCTGAATCTCCTCCAGGCTGAGCAGACCAAGTGCCCTCAGCTGCTCCTCATATGCCTGCCCATCAAGGCCCTTCACCATCTTTTGTGCCCTCTTGGATGCTCTCTAGCACTTTACATTTTTGTTCCACTGTGGCTCTCAGAGCTGCCCCTAGTGCTTGAGGTGAGGCCACCCCAGTGCAGAGGACAGTGGGACAATCTCCTCCCTTGCCTGGTTGGCAAAGCTGTGTCTGATGAACCCCAGCACACCCTTGGCCCTCCTGGCTGCCAGGGCACTGCTGGCTCATGTTCAACTTGCATTGACCAGGGTCCTCAGGTCCCTTTCCACAGCTCTGTGTTTACGTTGCATATTTGTCTATGTTGCATTTTGTCCTGAAGAAAAATTATACAGCAGTTTGCATGGTTGCATCATTGCATTATGTACAGAGGCCTGGTTGTGGAAGTTCTCACAAGCAGTATGCTGGAAGCACTGACTCGGGTGTGGATCTGCAATAAATTTGCAAAATTGTCTTGAAAATTTACCAGCCCAAGCAGAAAATCCATTCATCCATGCTTGTGATGATGGTAATGAGGAAAAATTACTATATTTACATGTGGGAGGTGAGGGGAAAAATAGTTTTCTTGGAAGAAATAAGCAAGATGGGAAGAATTTTATAGGGCTGTTACATGATATGTAAAGAGAGCAAGTAATTTTTTGTTGGATTCCTGCTGGGAGCTAAATGACTTTTCTATGCATGGACAGCAAATATAATTATTTTTCAGGCTTTGAAATGTTGATTTCCCCACACAGACCCTCAACTCCCCTGCTTTTTAACTGGCCACATGCAACACACGTCTGTCTGTTCATCAAGGCACTCAGTCTTCCTTAGAGGGAACAGAAGTGAACTTTATTAATGAATGCTTAAGTAGATTTTGAGTCCTGTCATATGTTTGTATCTGTCATGCAACTTAAAGTATAGCAGAAAAATATGCTATTACAGATAACCTGTGGGAAGGTTGTAAATGAACTGTAAGCTGCTGCTTTTTAGAAAACTTTGATGCTGTCTCTCTCAGCACCCTCATAGGAAAACTCAGGAAGTGTGGACTGGATGAGTGGACAGTGATGTGGATTGAGAACTGGCTGAATGGCAGATCCCAGAGGGTCAGAATCAGTGGCACAGGGTCTAGTTGGACTAATTGGACTTGGGGCACTGTCACAAACAGTGACATATTTGGCCCAGTCTTGTTTAATTTATTCATCAATGCCCTGGATGAAGGTGCAGATCCCTCCTCAGCAAGTTCACTGATGGCACCAATCTGGGAGGAGTGGCTGATACCCCGGAGGGCTGTGCAGCCCTGCAGGAGGACCTCAGCAGGCTGGAGAGATGGGCAGAGAAGAACTGCCTGAGATTCAACAAAGGCAAATGAAGAGTCCTTCACCTGGGGAGGAATAACCCCATGCACTACATGCCAGAGACTGAAGTGCTGGGAAGCAGCTCTGCAAAGAAGGACCTGGGAGTCCTGGTGGACAAGAAGCTGTCTGTGAGCCAGCAGTGTCCTTGAAGAGATAACGCTGTTAATGGTAGCAGATTATTGCAATACTCCAACTTTTTAATATGATCCTGGCAAAATTTCCTAAGATAATGTCCAGACAAAAAAAAAATGTGGAAAATAAATGTTGCAATCTGGTTCAAGCAAGCTTCTTTTTTTTTAAAAAAAAAATTATCTTGTGTTTTCAGAGTATGTGTGGAAACGCTGTTACCTGATGGAGTGCTGTTTTGCATTGACTGCCTTGCACATAAGTATGACATGGCAGTGAATGATGTAGTACATGATGAAAAGCTGGTCATGCATGTACAGAGCATTTCCCACTGGGCACCTGCCAGCATAGGACCTTACAGTCAGTCCATCAAGGTAGGAATTTTTGTTACTTCATGTGAAATATATGGCACTTTACTGAAATGAGCATAGTTACAAAGTCTATTTTTCTCTCTTCATTCTCTCTATGCGCAAAAGAAAATGTGTAAAAAATATAGCATTTTGAATTTATGTTTTTAAAACTTGTAGACCACTTACCTCTCATCTGTTCTCCATTCTGTGATAATAAAACTGGTTAAATTATTCTTTTCAGAGAATCTCAAGAACAGCATACTTCTGTTGTATATTATAATTAGACAAAAAACCTGTCATACATATATTTTATGATCTGCCTAAAATATAGACAGGATTTAGGAGCAGCTGAGGATATTTCAGTTTACTTGTTAAAGCTCTAACTTTTTTATAGGTAGAGTCAATCCTAAAATGCTTATTTAATTAATCCTTTTTGAGGCTTGTGGTGCTGCTTGACCATTTAAAAGAACAAGTTTGAAGAACTGTTGTATTTTTCAAAATAATAACAAACTGAAAAGAATACTGCATACTGCTTAGAAGAAAAGAGTAAAGTATCATGGGAAAATGGACCAAAAATTTTCATTAAAAAATTTATCCTAATATGGTATTTTCTGTCCAGCTAGTACCATTCTGATAATTTGTGAACTGTCTCAACCTTTTCTATTGCAAAAAGTATATGCCTATCTTACCAATGCTCTTCTCTTGTAATAAATACATTGTCCAGTGTTGTGCAGACTGATTTAAGCAAGACTTTATGACATCTGTTTAAAGTGCCTGAAATATTTTTGAGTCTGCAAACCTAGTATAGTGACCATGCAATCGTAGTTTGTTTTGTCTTTGTACTGTTTTGCAGAAAATTTCAAGAGCAGTATTTTGCTTCAGAAAGCTCATGTGCAATTTGTTTTATTTTCAGGAAGAAATGTTGGTAGATTACAACAGTATGAATCTTGTTCTTACAGGAGAGTGGGGTTTTATAATCTCTCTATATCCATTTTTCTTGAGAAAGCAGGAATTTGGTTCATTAAGCTTTATTTCATTCAGTCTTACACTTCAATGATCATAATTATATCATATATGTATAATCCTTCAAAGATTAAAATAATAAGCTTTGTTTCTTAGTTATTTGAACAAGCTTCTCTTACACTGCAATCCCTCCATATCCTGGAACTGCCATCAACTAAATTCAGAAAACTGTGTCAACTGAAAATTGCTTCAGCAACCCAGTGAAAATTTCATGTTGCAATTGTCTATAAGCATGTACTACCAGACTTTCTGGTGGTATGGGACAGTCAGCATACCCAAGGAAAAGTTCATACCACTTTAAATGTAGTGCAGCCAGTAGCACTGGTCAGCAATTCAAACATCAAGGAAAATTTCCCACTGGTGTGTTCCGTTTTTCTTTATTTTCTTCTACCCCGAGAGAACACTTTAGTTAGGCAACATTTTTTTCCCTTACAGTGTAAAAGAAGTATTTTTACTTCTAAAAATTACCACAGTAGTAAAGTAACAGTAATGAAAATCTGTACCTCTGCTACAGGATCACTCACTTGTTCTTTACAGCTGTGTTCTGTCTCTAGTCCACAAACACCTGTAGGAAGAATTGGTAGTATACATAGCAGCCATACTTTTATTTTTCCTTTGTCAGATTTTGCCGTATTACTTCCAACAATGCATTTCATGTGAGTATCAGCATTTAACACTCTGGTTTTGCCTTGCTAAGAATTTTTAACTTGTGGTAGCAATTCCATTCTGCAGAGCTTGAATTTTCCAAAATTAAAATCTTCTTTAAATGAGTTTTTAGAACTTCCTAAGACTATGTATGAACAGGTATTTATCTCTTAAATTCATCAGCAGAAGGAAACACTTCATTATACTTTAGAAATGGAATATATTTTTCAGAATAAATAAGGAAGGAACAAAAGCAAGGTTTTAATCTTTGTAGTCAACCAAAACTATTTGAAATTATACAAACTTTATGATGATGAAATGTTTATTAGTCTTTTATGATTGAAGAATAGAAGCCAGTTGATCTTAAAGAAGTAAATATTTATTACCCTTATGTTGTAGATATGTAGACTTTATCTTTTCCTCAACTACAATTGGACAATTAAATTTTTGTCTTTTCAGTACAATATGAAGTTTTGTGGACACTTTGGGAATCAGCAGGTATTTTTGCACAATGTTTTTTCTGAGTTCAGAATAGACCACTGAATAATATTCAGGATATTGCAAGTTGGGATTGATGTGCCCTGGCATGTAAGAGCAGAGTTGGCAGCAGAAAGATGTAGGTAGTTCATGCAAACTATGGAATTCACACTTCAGGCTCAAAAATCACTAAGCAGAGCATCATTTCAATTTGGTAGAGATCTTTCAGGAACTTGCCAACAGTACTATAAGGACAAAAATTAAAGATTTGGAATTTACTACAAGAATGTCCTGACCTCAGTTTGATAGACACCAAACAACAGTGGCAGAATGAAATTAGGATTTTCAAATTACTTATAGCAAAATTCTTCTTCTTTTGAATTAATATTCTTTCTCTTGTGGGATTAACATTCTATA